>NC_092817.1:25829825-26074825 GCF_023375885.2 Dermacentor andersoni
ACGCTTGTTTCTGTGCTCTCTGCATTTTTGGTGAACTCTTTGCCTTTCGGGGTGCCTGACCTCCCCGTCTTGCGACCATGGACGCGGAGCATGCCACAGGCCCTCCTGGCCAGAAGTCATCACGGCTGTCAACCGCAAGGAAGCGAGTTGGCTCCCCCAGCGACACCGAGGACACCGAGCTGTACTCTATGTCGGAAGACGACTCATCCGACGACGGCTTCATACCCGTCCGGAGTAAGAGGGCGAAGAGAAAGATCGCCAACACAGCGCCGTCACCTCCTGCGAGCACTACGACTATGAAGTCAAGGCCTGCGCGCTGGCCACACGTCATCATCTTTATGCCGGAAGAACCGTCAAGCAACCTACGGTTGCTGAACAGGCAAGCCCTATCCATTTTTCTGGAACGTGCGGTGCCGGATCAAATTAAAGACATCAGAATAAACCCACGCAAGAATATACTCGCCATAGACGTGTACAACGCGAGTGCGCTTGGAACACTTCAAGAAATCACGGAGCTTGGCGGAATCAAAATGCACCCCTTCATCCCGATCGACGACACATCGATAGCCGGTGTAATTTACGACATTGACATTGCCATTCCCAATGAAGATTTACCTAGCCTCATCAAGCCGGCAAACGAGGGCACGATCATTACGCAAGTGCGCCGTCTTGGGAATACGCGCTGCGTAAAAGTAATCTTCAAGGGGGATTGCATACCCTCCCACGTTAAAGTCGGACATTTTCGACATCCAGTTCGACCATTCATCCAGAAGCCGCTTCAATGCCATCAGTGCTTCAGGCTAGGACACGTAAAGGGCGTGTGTCCGAACTCGCTTCTGTGTCCCCGTTGCGCTGAACCTCATGCAGAAGTGACCTGCGGTGCCACAGTTCTGAAGTGCGCCAACTGTAGCGGCCCTCACGCAGCCTCGTCGAAAGACTGCCCCCGCATCAAGAGGGAGCGCGCGGTTCTGAAGCAAATGGCCAGAGACAATTCGGCCCACAGGGAGGCAGCCGAAGTAGTCCGGCGTCGGCGTCGACGTCGGCACCGTCGTAAGTCTTCAAAGAAGGCGCATGAGCGAAGCGATAGTACCCGCTCCACTACGGTACCACTTAGTCGCGACGCGATAGGGCCCACCACTTCCACGAGGGCATCAGATAAGACTCTTTCTTTAGAGGAATGGCCTACGCTACCGAGCCGCTCCCTTGCTAAGGAACCTCAGAAGGTCACGGCGCCACCGGAGCCTTCTCCGGCCATTGATGATTCACCTAAAACAGATCAAGTCATCTCGGTGCTACGTTCCCTCATGGAGGCCATCCGAACGATTTTAGTTGAGATGGGGACACCGTCTGCTCGAAGCGCACTTAAAGTGCTGGACGCCTTAAGCCCAGTGCTTGAATCCCTCAACTAGAAAGATGGCTACCCATACCCCATCCTTCCGAAAAGAAGTCAAGGCAGCGTCCGTCATGCAGTGGAACGCCAGAGGGCTAAAATCACGAATTTCAGATTTCCGTCAGTATGTGTACACCAATGTGTTTCCACTCATCGTCATTTGTGAGCCCAACTTGTCGAAACCAATCAGACTGTCAGGGTACGAATGTTTCATGTCATCAACAAATAGTGCATGCAGCAAAATCATCATTTTTGTTCGTCGGGAACTCACCTATGTTTTGCAACCGATTGCGCCCCACGACGACAATCAGTATATATGCGTCACAGTTAAAAAGAACAAACTCTTGTTTACTCTCATAGGCGTGTATATATCGCCTTCCAACAATTTCGACACTAAAAGATTAGCGGATATCTTGAGTGTTTGCCCCGCTCCATGGGTCATCATAGGAGATTTCAATGCACACCATCCAGCATGGGGAAGCACAAAGACAAATGCAAGAGGACGAAGATTATCAAGCATCGCCTACAACTATGGCCTTACTCTCTTGAACGATGGTAGCCCCACCTTTCTTCGAGGCGTGACATACGGCAGCTGCCTCGACCTTGCTTTTGTCTCCAACTCTCTCGCCAGATATGTGAAGTGGTTTCCAGATATTGAGACCCATGGGAGTGATCACATTCCCACCTATCTGAACATCAAGGGCTTGATGTCTAGATCTGGCCCACGGAATACCATTCGGACGATTCAATGGGCCAACTTCAAATCTGATATGGAAGATGCCTGCAGCGAGGGCCTGCCCTCTGGGTTAGAACAAACAATTAAAAATACGATGCGGAACGCCACTCGCATACTGACGATCTCTCACACGCGAAACGACTTCGACATAGAATTAGAGCGACTTCGCGCACTTCGTCGCCGGGCGGAACGTCGATATCGGCGTACAAGATCAATCCATGACCTTAGGGCAGCCAGGAGGATACAAAAGAAGATTCAGCGTCGAATGAATAGATTAGCGTCGGAACGTTGGGCAACGTTTTGCCAAACACTCGACCCCCGCAAGCCGCTGTCTCACATTTGGAAAACGGTGCAAGGTCTGCGTTGCCTTCCGGAACAGCGTTTTCCATTCAAGGCACTCGCGCTTTTCCAAGGGCGGCAAGACATCGATGTCGCAGAAGACTTTTGTGTGCGAATGGCAGACCAAGCGACACGCCCAGATCCTCCAGCCCGAGATGATGTCCCCCATTCCCGAGATTGCCGCATGGACCTTCCTTTTACAATGGAGGAGCTCGATGCGGCACTAGCTCTCTGCAGGCGCTCATCATCTCCGGGTCCAGATGGTATATCATACCGAGCCTTGTGCTATCTCGGAGAATCCGCACGGACAGCACTATTGAGTCTCTACAACACCTCATGGCAGGAGGGAAATGTTCCTGACGAATGGAAAGTGAGCCGCCTGGTGCCAATATTGAAGCAGGGCAAATCCCCACTAGAGCTCAGCTCTTACCGCCCGATAGCGTTGGCCAGCTGTGTAGGAAAGATAATGGAACGGATGATCCTTGGCCGCCTGGAATGGTACCTTGAACACTACAAGATTTATCCGAGTTCCATGGCTGGTTTCCGACGTGACCGCTCTTCCATCGACAATGTAGTTGATCTCGTTTCATATGTCCAGCACGAAAGGTCCCGTAAACGTTTATCTGCAGCTTTATTCTTAGATGTGAAAGGGGCATACGATAACGTATTGCATGAGGCTATTCTCGACGCTCTTGTGACGGTTGGCCTAGGTGGCCGAGTATATTTATGGATTGCAAGTTACCTATCTGCAAGATCATTCTATGTATTAACTGACGATGGCCCAACTACGCGACGCTATACCAGCAAGGGCGTTCCTCAAGGCGGTGCTCTCAGCCCGACGCTATTCAACCTCGCTCTTATTGGGCTTGCTGAACACTTGCCAACTACCACCAAAATTTCAGTATACGCAGACGACATCTGTCTCTGGACTTCGGCAGTCACACGTCCTCAGATACGTGCACGGCTTCAGAGAGCGGCTACTTTGACAGCGAGCTACTTGTGTGAACAAGGTCTCAGCATATCGCCAGAAAAATGCGCCCTAGTGGCGTTTACTCGCAAACCAATGACGCCTTATGTCATCTCAATCAACGGGCGGACCATTTCCTATGTCAGAACCTACAGATTTCTAGGCGTAATTATCGACCGAGACCTCTGTTGGAGCCCGCACGTGGCTTACATGAAACGACGCCTAACAGCAACCTCCCAGTTGTTTAAATACCTGACAGGAAAGACGTGGGGGATGTCAGTAGACGCAATGCTGAGACTCTACAGAGCTCTCTTTCTCGGTTTTTTAAGATACAGTCTACCTGTACTGAACAACACCTGCAAGACAAATATTCGTGTTCTGCAAGCAGCGCAAGCTCAAGCACTCAGAGTTTGTCTTGGTTTGCCGAGATGCACGTCAACTGAGGCAACTATTGCGATTGCTCGGGACCATCCAATGCAGACTCACATCACGGTGGAAACCCTGAGAACGCATATCAGACATTTGGCACGGGCCCCCTATCACCACCTTGCAACACTACCTTCAGACAGGCACCAAGCATCATTCTCAAAAACTATTGTCAAGTACAACGACAAACTTCCCTCGGGCTTCACCGCTGCATGTAAACCATCGATGCCCCCTTGGTGCCTTGTCAGCCCCACAGTCCATCTCAACGTGCCAGGAATCGGGAAAAAGTCTGAGCTGTCGTCGCCTGTGCTGAAACAACTGTCTCTGCTTCTTCTGCACGAGAGGTACGCAGACAGTGCACATATTTATACTGACGGTTCCACAAACATCCAGTGTTCGTCCGGTGCTGCAGTCGTCCCAGAAAGAGGTATTACCATCAGCTTTAGGACTGACCACCCAACGACATCTACATCTGCGGAACTAGCTGCTCTTCGAGCTGCACTTTGTTTTGTCAATCGGGAACCACCTCGACAATGGTCAATTTTCAGCGACTCAAAGGCAGCCCTACAATCTGTACTATCAGCTCTGCGTCGCGGGCCATCTGAACAGGTCGTATTCGATATTAGATGCCTGCTTCATACATCACATGAGAAAGGACATCACGTGACGTTTCAGTGGCTGCCAAGTCACTGCGGCGTCATCGGAAATGAAGACGCCGATAAAGCCGCTCGGACAGCTCTTGAAGACACACAGGAAGAGGCCATACCACTTTCACGTTCCGACGCAGCCAGCAGACTTCAAGTGCTTGCACAGGAGATCACGCTCTCTCTATGGTGCACACCAAGCAGCCAGACCAACCGCAGCGATCATCAACAGGACCTGCCCTCCTTGATGCATCTCTGTATGCCAACCGGACTCCGCCGAAGTGAGGCCACCCTGCTTTATCGCTTATGGCTAGGGGTGGCCTTCACGAAATCTTACTCGTTTCGCATTGGAATGGCCGACAACGCTCTCTGCAATGCCTGTCTTTGCGAGGAGACGCTGGAACACATTCTGTGCGACTGTCCTGAATATAATGTTCAGAGACAGTCCATGGCGTCCGTTCTAGCGCACCTTGACAGTAGACCATTGTCAGTTGCAACCATTTTCACATATCGCCGACTGAAGACATCGCAGCTGAAGGCGACGAAGGGACTACTTCGGTTTATGAAGGATACGGGCTTGGACAAGCGACTGTGACAGTGATGTCACGTACCACACAAAAGTGACAGACTGTAACCAACGATGTGTGTGCCGTGTTATGTGCCCTCTATCTCTTCTCCCCATCTTTCATCCCCCCATCCCCCTCCCATGTGTAGGGTAGCAAACCGGTTAGGCAAAACTGGTTAACCTCCCTGCCTTCCTTCTCCACTTTTTCCTTCCTTCCTTCCTTCCTTCTCATATAATTAAAGTATTCGAGAAGTTGATTAATTAATTAAGTCTAATTACGCAATTAGGTGCAATGCAAAAGATAATCTGAGTATCTCAAAGCGACGGCAAACAACATTACCTTGGGTCTGTCCAGCTACGTGGTATTTGCATGTATATAAATTTTGGTTCAAATTACGTGAGATAGCCTATTTTGGCATAATCTTCGCTGGAAGGGAAGGTTCTCGGCATGAACGCCTGGTGAAGGTTGCAGTTGTTGTATTTGAGCTTCTAAAAGATTTTCATTATCATTTTTAGTAATATAAGGCAAGTAGAACCACGTTAACTGCCCCCGCTTTGTTGTCGGTGCGTTAATATAAAACAATGGCAGGCTTCATGCAGTGTGTGTGTGTGTGAAGTGATTTTTAAAGAGAAATCGAAGAGATAAGTGCAGTGCCGTAACTGTCTCTCACAGGAGGACACCTCAACAGCACTGCACGGGGAAGGGGTATGGGGAGAAAAAGATGGAGATAGTGACCGGAAGTAAAAAGGAGAGAGAGACCGGAAGAGCAAAAAAAAAAAACGACAATGTAGCGAAGCGTTTGCGGGGCCTACAGCCGCGCTCTGAGGTGTGTTGCTTCACAGAATTCCATCAATGCCGAAAATGCACGCTTGGTAATGGAGCTGTGAGCATTGGGGAAGAGTAGGCACTGCAGGGTGGTGGATGGCAAGCCACATCGGCGGTAGGAGGTGTACAGAGCCTCCCTCTCGGTCCCGAAGGCCGGGCAGTGACGTAGAATATGCTCCAGTGTCTCCACGCTGTCGCAGCTACCACACACGGGGCTGCCTGTTCCCGTGAGCCTGTGTGTGCGCGCCGCTGTTTTGTAGCAGCCGATGCGCAAGCGGAGAAGGAAGGCGCAGTCAGCCCGAGAGAGGCCCACACGCGGGAGCAGGCGCGGGGGCGTTCCCGCCGCGACGTGCCGATCAGGGTGTTGCGCAGTGAGGCTCCGCAGAACCGCTGTCTTGGCCGCGTCGAAGCTCGCCAAGTGGGTGAGGGGAAAGCGCTCACCGTGCGCCGCCTTGGCGAGGGAGTCAGCCTCCTCGTTGCCTGGCAATCCGATGTGTGCGGGTATCCATTGAAGCGCCAGGTCGCAGCCTTGATTCACGATGTGTCGCAGCTTGCACCCAACTCGAACAACAAGGGGCACTCCGGCGTAGTCCCTGGCCAGCATGCAAATCGCCGCACGAGAGTCAGTGAGAATGGCCGCTGACACAATGTTCGGATGTTCCAAAAGGATGTCGGCAGCGAGATCGATGGCGGCGAGTTCGGCCACTGTCGATGACGCGGCAAAGCGCAGTCGGCACTGGCGCGTTTCCGAGATGTCCGGTGCCGTGCAAGCCGCAGCACCAGACCCGTCCGGCGTCACCGAGCCATCGGTGTAGACGAGCAGTCGTCCTGCCAGTCGCTCGTGCAGTAGGGAGGCGGTCTCCTGTCTCATGGCGCACACCGCAGTTCGGCGCTTTGATGCGACGCCAGGCACCGCGATGTTCACGTCGAGCAGACTGGAGTAGTACGGCAGGGAGGCGAACTGTGGCGACGACCCGATGAGCTGTGAGAACTCGGTGGCGCACTTGCCCATTCCCGAGTTCGGCAGGGAGTGGAGTCTGCAGACGAGCCGCTGGCCCTGTGGTGAGCGCTGCAGGCGCTCAATGTGGTGGAGCGCCTGCTTTCGTGCACGAAGCGATGGCGGCCAGTTGCCCACTTCCGCGAGTGTCGCCCCTTCTTGGGAGGAGCGAGGGAGGCCGTATAGTTCTCGCACCGCAGTATGGTGCGCCATGTCAATAGCATTCCAATTCGCCGCTCGAGCGTTGGTGGTGGGGAGGGCGTAGAGTGCCCTCGATGTGGCCACAGAGTTGTACACGCGCAGTGCGAGTTGCGGCGTGCATCCGTGTCCACGCTCGAGAAGAGAGCGCGCGGCGCTGGCGACTTTCCTTGATTGCTTGCAGATGTGGGAGACGGCCGCATTGAAGTTGACGCGGCAGTCGATCTGCAGGCCGAGGTAACGAACGCTCTTGCGCCACGGGAGAGGGCAGCGGCGCAGAGTCAGCGGTGGCGCTTCGGAACGTGCTCGCGTTCCTGGCGGGTGTACCAGTAGTGCCTCTGTTATGCAGTCCCTTCAAACGCCTTCGAATGACCATTGGATTTGTTTTCTTCGGGTCGACTGCAGAACACTGTGACAACTCGCAATCATTGGTCGCATCATCGTTGCGAAACAAATATAAGACCGTTAAAGCAACATGCCACGGACACTGACATATAGGAATTGCCGTGAACGTACTCGAAATGAAAACATGCACTGCTGTTGAGCGATAAGCATGTTGACTGCGCATAAATAATAATAATAAGAAATAGGAGAACAGACTACTGTAAAACGCGGCATTGTCTGCATGTGCGTATTTTTGTTCAATAACATAGGTACCCACACAGTCAAAACGTAAATGCGAGAAACAAAAGTGATATTCAGTTTTACATATGCATGCATAAACGGAGTAGCTCACGCTCTCTTATTTCAAGCTGCGACACGAAACAGGCACTTTGACCTCAAAATATATCATTATTTAATGCTGGAGACCGGTATCTCTGGAGAAAATTTTACAAGCATCTAATATGTACGTACTGGAATGTACTGGAACCAGTGCCACCCAAGCGCAAACAGCGGAATTTCCAGTACGCGCCAGCGAACTCCAGCATCTACCAGAGCGATCTATCCTCATAGCAGTGACGTCAGCATCTCCTCCAGTGTGATTCCAACGTTTTTCCAGTGATTTCGCCGGCGTCCCAGTGACTTCCAGCGAGCGCCAGCGCCCCCAGTGTGATCCAACGACATAAAACACGCTGGTTTAACACTGGAAGGCGTTGGAAGACGCTGTGTTTAGCAATAAAGAAATGACTACAAACGTTAAAAGAATGGATGTGGAATTGTTTTGCCCGTCTCGCCAGCAATATTGTAGGTGACAGTAGGGGAACATAACCTGAAATATTATTGTATGCTACCGTATTCAAAGCAAGGCCTCCTGTTAGACATGATCGCAAGGCACATGACATGCTGAATCTGAGTGGCTGAATGAAGTGAGTGAGTGAAGTGAGTGAGTGAATGAGTGAGTGAGTGAGTGAGTGAAGTGAGTGAGTGAGCGAATGAGTGAATGAGTGAGTGAGTGAAGTGAGTGAAGCGAGCGAGTGAATGAGTGAGTAAAGTGAGTGACAAGTGAGTGAGTGAAGTGAGTGAATGAGTGAATGAATGAGTGAGTGAAGTGAGTGAAGCGAGTGAGTGAATGAGTGAGTAAAGTGAGTGACTGAAGTGAGTGAGTGAAGTGAGTGAATGAGTGAATGAATGAGTGAGTGAAGTGAGTGAAGCGAGTGAGTGAATGAGTGAGTAAAGTGAGTGACTGAAGTGAGTGAGTGAATGAGTGAATGAATGAGTGAGTGAAGTGAGTGAAGCGAGTGAGTGAATGAGTGAGTAAAGTGAGTGATTGAAGTGAGTGAGTGAAGTGAGTGAATGAGTGAATGAATGAGTGAGTGAAGTGAGTGAAGCGAGTGAGTGAATGAATGAGTAAAGTGAGTGACTGAAGTGAGTGAGTGAAGTGAGTGAATGAGTGAATGAATGAGTGAGTGAAGTGAGTAACTGAAGTGAGTGAGTGAGTGAGTGAGTGAGTGAGCGAGCGAGCGAGCGTGCCTGCATGCGATTTACTCGGTATAAATTGGAAATGTTGACTTTTTATTGTGTCGCTGGCTTCTCCAAAGGCAATAAATTATCCGTTAATCAAAGGACGTTGACATGAGATGATATGAAAAAAAGTTGCCACAATAAACCAAGTTTCGTAAACATAGTTATATTATCGTTGTAGAAAAAGAAAAAAGCAGCAGCACGACTACAATTTCTTCACTTTCTGCAATTAAACACAATTTGATCAATCGATTTGAACTGTTAATGCAAAATTAATAAATAAGCACCCCATGACATACCAAGTGTTAATGCAGAGATACTATGTTCCTTTCAGTAAATAACGTTATTGCAGCTTTCAGGACTGATCTCCATATTGATGTGTTATCTCATGGCCCACGCAAGTTTTGTATGATGTGTGTCGTGTTTCTTCACACGTGATGCATTTGCGTCTGATAGTGGCAGTTCAGAAAAAGCGAGAAGGACAGAAAGGAGCTGTCCCTTTCTATACAAGCTACATTCACGGGTAGCGTACGTCAACTGATAGAATGTATGACAATCAGTAACAGGGTGAAAGAAGGCCACCCGATTCCCGCAAGCGTGATCTTAAGGTTTGTGCAAGGGTGCTCTTTTTGCTATTCTCCTTCTTTTTTTCTAGGAGTTCATGACTATACGCCTTCCATATGGGCCATGCGACTTAAGCCAGATGCACATTCCATTTTTTAAAGCCCAGAGTGAGGAGGTGCTTTAAGAGCTGGTCAAGCGTGTTGATGCATTGAGCCCGCAGTAAATGAAGTCTTAAAACGCGCGTACCAAAGGGAAAAACCTCGTAACACCAGCAGAAAAAAGGGTGGGGTGCAAGACTTGAGGTGCGGTGGGTAACGTCTGAATTTGAGTTTGTATTTCCTTTTTTTATTATTGAAATGAATACTAGGACAGGTTGGCGCCCTTAAGGCGGCACCGGCTACTTATTGCCGCTTTGCAAAGAAAACAAATGTGCGCAAAAAGGGAGTATAATGTGGCGAAATATGGCACTCAGTAGAACACCAGATGAATAAAAACTATACAGCCCAACAGTGCATGAATCGCAAAGTTTTGTGCATGAGTTCTGTACGCTTATGGATATATAAATTCAAATATTTTGAATAGCCAGAACACAAAACACAAGTAATTGCATTGCAGGTACATAACACAAGTAATCACACATAGCGCCAAGATCACGAGCTTGTGGGTTCTTTTATGTTGTCCTGTTCTGCGCTGTTAAAACTCGGAGTGCTTGTTGGTTCATCTGTCTTTTCTTGTGCTGTCTTTTTCAGGCTTCGCGCAGTTAGTACTCAACGGTGCACGACTAAACTTGAGACTATAAAACCAGAAAACCACCGAACACGAACTAAATCTGCTGTTATTAACAGTGACCTCGGCTTCACTGGCTCTTTACGTGCCCTTTTATGAACACTCATTACGTTCGCGAAGATAGGTAACGGCGGCTTCCTCGCCGAACTGCGGCCCACTCGTTAAATTCATCGCTCAATGTGATTAACGATGCCACACAATGAGCGACGTGGTGTGGAGGGAATGGACTGGAAGCTTCTTTCCCATTGTCCGAGGTCGTTAGTCAACCGCGCGTCATTAGCAGCGCTAGTCGGATGCGTCCGGAGAGCCGCACCGTTTTCGGGAGAAATGCCGTCGGTCGTATCAATTAACGCTGCGCGTAAAATTTTATTGATCGGAGCACTGGCCTCATGGCTGATTTATCTAATGCAACAAAAGTCGCTTCTGGGTTGCACCTTTCCAAGAGGCACATGCTTTTATACGAAAGTGTTTTAAAGTCACATGTCTTGACGTTCATTGTAGCACCTACATATTCATTTAAATGCAACATAAACTATATTAAACTGTTACCAGTTCTAGTTTAGAATGGAGGGGCTTCATGCTGCGCACACAGCAAACTGTCACGGTCAGTCCGATCCCGGAGCACTGGAGATTGTCGCAACTGGTCTCCCTTCTATGTCAACACACCAACGTGCCAAGACACCGACTAGCTCAGCAAGCTATCTTGTTCCCTACCAAGGATTGATCGAGTCATTGCTGCTAAGTGTTGATAATTTCTTATGAATTGCCATGTTAATCATACTATTTCCGATGTGTAATAGAGACAAGAGAGAGACAGTCGGCACCACAAAACGTTGGCCTGTATACATATGGTACGTCAGTATCTCTTGCGGAACGTGGCAGGTCGATGTCATGTCGACATGGATCTGGTCGGCTTCGATATCATGCAAGAAGAAGAACCATGTGAAAAATGGGTGCAGAACACCGCCGATATAATAATCTAATAAGGGCACCGCAACGGGTCACTGCAAAGGCAAACAAGAACGCATGTTTTTGTTTTTGTTGTTGTTCTTTTTTTTTTTTTTTTGCAGCGTTGGCTACAAAAACGTGACGCGTGTCCCCGTATTTATTTTTTACTGGTTGAAAGTCTGACAAGGGCGATAGAGAAATTATTAGGGTAGCCATTCGGTTTCGGTAATAGATGATGTTGTGAAAGAAGCGCAGAATCTAAGGAACTGTTGATCATTAATATGACGCTAGCCGGTCTTATAGAGTACTCGCCTCCGATGATCACGTGAAGTTTTCAAATCGGTTCTCAGGGAAGAACACTGATGTTTCAGTGACGTTATCCCACATTCGTATCTCAGTTAACAAGGCAACTGGTGCCTTTTTGTGACCTAAAAACGCATCCTTTACTTCAGTGACGATATCGTAAATAACGATACCATACCGCCACCTACATTGCTTACACCCGGATGAACGCAACTCTAAGTGATGCGTTCCACCATCTTGCTTGCTTGCGTTTCCTTTCTTGAAAACGCTGCGCTCGCTACTACCTGAGGAGAATGCTCTGTCATGCTGATAACGCGCATGCCGTTCGTGACTTGGAAGTACCGCGCTCGCAGCGTTAAAGAAAGGAAACGCGGACATGACACATGATGATTATCGTTGTGCGGCAGGATACCACCAAAAGGGTGTAATTTTGCTTAGGAGTGTAGCAAATGTTATACGTTATCACTCAACGCAAGACGCGCCTGCACGATTCGGAACTTACGCGAATGTTATCGTTCATTCTATCTGTTGTACGTGTCCTCGCTGAACCTTGTATTATCAGATTATATGCGCGACACGAATTGCGTAGTAGTTTCGGGAAACCACGCGGGCACCTGTGATTACACTATAGAGCCTTGGACGAGTGATGTATAAAAGCCACCGCGCGTCACCCACTGATCATATTCTGATGATCGCCGATTGTGTTCGCTGCTATCCTTGTGGTTTGAGTGTTACTCGCTTTTGTAGGCGTAGGTTAGATGTCGTAAATTAATTAGGTCTGACTTAATTTCTTAAATGTTGGTAATTGAACAATTATGCATATCGATATATTATTCAAGTAGTGTCCGCCGCTTCGATCGAGCCACTTCAATAGAGATAGAGAATACTTATTATGAGAAGAAACCGTAGAGGTTGGTCTGGAATACTGTGTTCTATCCTGCTACTGTGCGATGCGGTAGGAATGGGGAGGAGGAGGTGAGAACAGGAAAGGCAGAAAATCAACACGTGGATGAAGAGAAAAGGCATTAAGTAAAATAAATAAATAAAAACGTTCATCGAATTATAATTGTTCCTTTGCCACAGGAAATTAAAAATTATGGGTAGTTTAGAAACCAACACGCGGTATATGTTTATATGATTATTAATAATAAGACACGGTACACAACAACGCTCGTGTACTGCCCACGTTGTACAAGTTATTGAACCCCAGGGGGTCAAAATGAATCCGGAGTCCCACGCGATGGCGTTCCTCATAATAAGATCATCGTCTTGGCACGTAAAACCCCAGAATTTGTTGCACCAATGTTCTTAATTTCGAGGCACAGTGTTATACTTCGAGGCACAGTGTTAGTGGCACAGTGCACATCGTTATTTCGAGCGCACAGGCGCTTCCCAGCGTTTCGACAGACTGTGCCTGGAAATAAAGTCTGTAGATAAATAATCATTTATTTTAGCGCGTTGAGGAAGCCGCCAGAGCTCAACGGCTCGTGGCCGACGCCTAGGCGGGGATATTCGCCCAATCCCCGAATAACTCGCCGGACCTTTGAATAAAGTTATTCTTCTTCCTTTTCTTGTATTAAACATACAACTATTCAAAGGAATGCTGCGGTCTAGAAGAATAAGCAGACGGGATTACAATGCAGTTTATGCACATTCAGGTTAGAGCAGTGTTCTCGTTCCAAGTTTGCACAATTCGACTAGGCGAAGGTTTTCTTATAAGATGAAGCAGGCGTTTCTATCAAACAAAAGAAAGAAGCAAAAACAAAAGAAAGAAACAATTGTTACGGCTAGCTATTCCAGTGGATGGTCGTTTCGTTCGCAAGACGGAATACCGCCTTTGAGAACTGCAACTGCATGTGCAATATAGGTACAGTCACGAGCCTGCCCCCGAAACTCCTGCTCCCTCGAGAACTGCTCTTCATTCTGTTCCCGAGGGTGCTGTGCGAGCTGAATTCACTGAAATTAGTGGAAGTGTTTGGGAGATTGGTACTTTCGCGGATGTTGTTTCTGCTGTAGTGTCTTCCGCGTTGCGCAAGTAGGCGAGCCTAGCGAGACTGAGAAACGTGACGACAACGAATTCGGTCCCTGCGCTTGCAAAATCTTTCTTCCAGCTTGTCGAACAGCACCTTTGGGATCTGAACTTGGATTGCGAATAGCCATCTTGCTAGCAAACTACCATATAGCGTATGTGCCGTATGTTTTCTGGGCATTATTTTTTTATTGTCCCTTTCCATTTCCGACGTACTTTTTTATGATTTGCATCTTTTCGTTTTTTGTACGCAAATCCGTGACTGTGTTTAACTTGATGTTCCCCTAAAGTAGTTGGCTGGCTATCATTGCGAAATAAGAATAAATTAGCGTTAAACCACAATGTTGAACTCGTGGAAGTGCTGCCCCTTCTGTAGCGTTTATCTGGAATTTAAAAAAATGAGAAATGAGCTTTCCGCATAGAAGCGTAATTGATAATATGGTTGCACATAATATACAGTTTTGTGGACGTGTGATCTTGGCACAAGCAATTAAACGAACCGCGTTGATATGCCATGCGCACATTACACGGGTCCAAGAGATAAACTGAAACCGTAGTACATATAAAAGTGAGGGATCTGCCCTTACAGGTCCACAGAAAGCCACATCAGATCTATTTTTGTTACGTTGCTCGTGAAAGCAAAAATGTCGTGCTCGCTTCCATTGGGAAGGCACTCCCCACATGTTTTGACCTTCAACTGAGGCTTTAAAGGTAAAAGAAGTGAAAGAATGCAACACAATGTATTCAACAATTATTAGGAGACAATTAATTTTGCGTTTTGCTTTATTATAGGCTATTTGCGGGGACGCGAGCACACCAAACACAACTTCACATAACGCATGCTCCAAATGGCTGCAATATCGCATAAAGCTGGAGCTAAGTGACGAGTGCCTTCATTCGTGCACGTGTATGGGATGTAGAAGGACTGCTCTGACGTGTAGAACCTTCTAAGTAAGCGCAATACCAGATAGAATTGAGACAAATGAATGAATAATTACGAGCTAATGAAATGTAACTTACTTTCAAATCCGCTTGCTAGGAAATTGAAACATGATTGCAACCATTCAAAAATTTCGAACCTTGTTTAGCGAGGCTTTCTTTCGCTCATCTCTCTCTCTCTCTATCTTTCTCTCTCTCTCCACCCCGCCCACTTCTTTCGTTTTTGTTCGAATGGCTTTCTCGCCAAAGAAACTTTCCCGCCGATCGAGGAGACAGTACAATCAAAGCTGGGCTGATCCCAAATACCATAAAATGCAAGGTGTGGACTTGGTTGGTCGACTCTGATACCAGTGAATGATATGTTTTCTCGCATAATTTTTAATCTGGTTTGTAACGCAGGTCAGTCGTGGAGTCAGTGCAACCTCAGAGCTCTCATAGGCCTGATATATTGTTAACCGAGAGAGCTAGGTTAAATGAGCCCAGCAGCATGTGTCAGCCGTTTTACCGATTAGCTAACACTTGAGAATCATAACTAGATGGCTTCTGCCCAAATATTTAACGCGAAGCTTTCCTTGCCAACAATGTATTTAGATAAATCTTCAATGTATTGGGCTATGTGTCGTAACTCTCTGTGCCATATTCCTTTCATCACCCTTCTTCCTTTGACAAACATTACACGTCGCCTTCGTACTCGTCAGATCGCTGCGTGGACGTGTCACACTGTACATCCACGCGATTTAGTTTTTGCATTTCGGCATAACTTAGAAATAGTGAATGCAACTGCATGCACCAAATTTCGCTGTATATAGGTATCATTTAATTAACCCTTCCGTAAAGCTTCACATGGATTGCAACATGTGCGACTAGTCTACATATGTTTCCTTCTTTTTGGTCACATTACATGATAACAATGAGTTTAACACGCAATATTTTTCAGGAACCTTGCTACTGCTTGCTCAACTCGTATTTATTTATTTATTTATTTATTTATTTACTTATTTATTTATTACAGAATACTGCAGGCAGCAAAGCTGCCCTAGCAGGACAGGTTTACATCAAGTGCAATGACAAAGATTTCACAAAGGAATCTACAATTGCAATCTACATATTGCATGTTTTGAGGAAAATATGTCGTGTCAAAAAGGTCTTGTTTCACGGATAACTTCTAAATAACGTGCCATCAGATATACCTCAGTCATTTATTTTAGTATTATTTAAACCTTTTAATTCGAATTGTTTTTCGAATAAGGAAATAAAGGACGTCTCGAGACGGACCTTGACTATGCTACTCTGGAGCCCTACATTTGTTTTTCCGGCAGCTATGACAGCAACAAAACGCATTCAATAATGTTCACACGACGAGGCAAATAGAAATAATAATCTGGACCAAAAAACAAATAGATTTTTGTTGGGAACAACAAGACGCCATCGAAAGCGATAGTAAACTGGAGGAATCAACGCAGGAAAGCTAGAACATGGAATTAGCATTGCTTTGCGAGATTAGCACAGAGCCAGTTTTCTTGCCGCAGAATGTGCGAACAAGTGACAAAAAAGGAAATGCAGCACACATTAAACAGAGACGCGTAGAAAGAAAAAAAGTATAAGAGAAACTACAGAACGCGTAGAGAAGTTTCCAAAAGGCGCAAGAAGACAAGTTAATCAAGATTTCCTGAGGAATTTACTGAGCGCAGATTGGGCGCACGAGGAAATGCACCACGTGTACTGAAATCTAGCTTTGAAGCAAATACGTTGGGTACACATTGAAAGCACGCTCATCTTGTTTAACTATGCTTCAACACCGTGGTGCAGTGCTAGAGCACACTAAGGAAACAGGCGGCTGATACTCTCATACAACGCACACCTGTCGGTGCAGGGCAAAGTAGCTTTGCGCAAACACAGCGGCCGCAGAAGGGCGCCTTGCTTGCCTTGCATGCATGTTGGAGCTCGCGAAGCGAATCCCTTCGTGGAAGCCTTTTGAGTTAACATGAAAATAATCCGTTTGTTAAAAAAGCTACAAGCTGATGCTGTTGTGTGTCAGTTGGTGAACAAAGTAAACAAAGTGCTCAATGTTTATGCGAACGAAACGCGCTCACTTCAGCTTTTGCTTATATTCTTTATATCATTATTAATCAGTAGCAGACCAATGTAGTTTATTCTTCTCACTCTTTCAGCATAGAAAAGATTGATTTAAACGATGGCGTCCATCGTTGTGAGTTGAGGCATTCTGTTCAACCCTGGAACACTTCTTTATACCATATTTTAACGAGTAGCGCTGTCTAGTATTGAAAGTTTGTGCCCCACCCGTTATTAAATATCCGTCTGTTTATTGTTGTGTTTGCCTCATTATAAAGAAAATTAACAAGTGCGAGGCACTTAATTCAACAGTCTGCTTGGAGACAACGGAGGCAGGAAAATGCTTAGCATCACTTAAGAATCTAAAGGAGAGGAAACAAAAAGGAGTTAGGCGGGGGGGGGGGGGGGGCAGTGAAGGCGGCGGATGCATGACGTGAGTCAACCAGACAAAAATAAAATGAAGTGTGTAGGAGGATACTCTTGGCTTCATGGTTTTCATCGGATGCCAGAAAGAAAAGAATGTAAGCCTAGCATAAGGCGCATTATCCTATCACCCAAAGATTAAATGCCCCGTATGCGGCAAAAAGGCAGAGAAATATTGAACGAAAATATTCAATGGTGTAAACTATAAAAATTTATTATCATGCTCCGACTGACACAGGTCGGAGGAACGGCGCGCCAATGGTAAAAAAAAGAGAGAAAAGAATACAATAGAAACAAAAGATCTCGCCGCCCCACCGTACACTGACTCATGAATTCATGCATGTTTTATGATTATGTAAAAGAGCGATTTCCTGATCATATTTTGGTCACACTCTAAATTTATCTCATAACTTTCGCTTTTACGGCTTGTTTCCGTTTCTCTACTTGGAATTTTGTATAATATCATAGTAATAAAGACGAAAAGGAGTGTCGTACATTCGTCGCCTTTCGCAGGTGTTGCTGACATTCCTGTTGAGGCATTGGTTCATCAAACTAGAGTGTTACCCACCGATAAGGCCTAGCGATGCCATAATGTTATGATATTACAGTACCCAATCAAATATTTTTGTGTTTCATCGAATGACGCAAGCGGAAGCTTAGCCATTAAGAGGTAGCTTTAGCTCGGGTGCTCCTATCTAAATACATGTAAAAAGAGAATTCGTTTTTCTCGGCAACCACTGCACTAAATTTGACGAGGTTTGTCGCATTTAAAAGAAAAACTTAAAATTTAGTGACTGTTGGTTTCGGATGTTTGATTTAGGTTTTCGATTCTTTATTAAAAATTGGCAAACATAAGAAATTTTCAAAAAACGAAACTACCACGTTTACAACTCAGTAACTCAGCAACTAAAAACGATAATACAATTCTGTGAATTGCATCTAATAGTACACCTAAAGCGGACAAAGTTGATATGTTACGCATGAATTTGCAAAATTTAGTACTGTGGAAATACAGCTTTTGCAGAACCGTTGTACGCAACGTAACAAATTCACGTAAGATGTAAAATGACATGTAAAATTTGTCCGCCTACAATGATCTAACGGATCCCGTTTACAGAAGCGAGATATCTGCTTTTTATGCAGAGCTATGAATCTGTAAACTTCGGGCTTCTATTTTTCCAAGCTCTCAAATTAAAAAAAATTTTTAACAAGCTTTAGGACCTCAATAGAAATTCCGCGTCCAACAATCACTAGAATTTAACTTGCTCTCTCAAATGCAACAAATTTCATTAAAATCTGTCCAGGGGTTATCTCCGAAAAATGCTTTTGCGTTTTTACATGTATTTGAATAGGCCGCGTCGGAGTTGGGCCCGAGCTAAAGCTTCCTCTTAAGTGCGAACTGTATACAGCCACATTATACTCCGACAACCATGCAACTTGTACGCCGAAAGAACATGACGAAATCTCGTCTTAGTGTCAACTTCTCGCGGAAAGCTGACAGCTTGTTTGACTGCAACGCGCGTAAGTAGAGTACATCTAACACACTTAAAACCAATTACCGCTTTGCCGCCTGCTCAAGTCACCTGATCCAAACCTGTGTCGGGGCCACTCTGAGATACCGAGAAATTCACGTAGCAGGAACTCCGGGCACTTGGAGTAAGGCGTTGTTGCAGGCACAAGTGAGGACAAAGCAAGCAGCTATGTAGAAGGACCGAGTGAGATGGATAGAAAGAAAAGGCAGGAAGGTTAACCAAACGAAAGAAATCCAGTTTGCTACCCTACACGAAAGAGAAGGAAATAAGCCGGGCAACCAAGCAGGATAGTGTTGATAGCGTAAGAGCTTGCTCTTTGAAGAGCACGTGCATTTGGGTACAAAGAGGGATGCCGAGAAAATTGAGGCAGAGAGAACACACGAGTCAGCAGAAATTTCGCTTTCCTCGTGGAAACTGGACAAGGTAATAAGGGCGCACATGCGGACTTAGCCGGACCGTGCCGGGGATTAGGTAATCCGCTCTGAGGGGAGGAACCAGCGCGAAATTGAACGCAGCTTCCGGGAAGTTAGGAGAGACCACGCCAAGTGGTAGGAAGACCGGAGGTAGTTGCAGAAAGTCACAGGAAGCTTTGCAGGAATGAATAGCAATTGCAGAAGGTCTCGTGAGCTTGGAAACGGTGGCGTTGGCGAAGTGCCGCGTGTTAGAAACACACTTGGTGATTTGCGGTTTGCGCAAGAGCTTCCGGGTCTGTGTGGATATAGAGATTTGAACGAGGATTACTTCTGAAGCAAGACTGTGCCCTTGGCAGTGACTGAGCATGCGCGAAATACTTTGGACGGAAGAAGAAGCCGTAATAGTAGTTGGAATATGTATATATACTTTACATTTACCTCTGCATACAGGTAGTGTTCCTTGGGGATAAGGCGTTAGAGAGATCTTATAAAAGCTTTTCTTGTCAATTTATTCTTTGTACTGGCGTGTCTGCAAGTATCCACTGCCTGGGTAACAGACGTAATTCTGTTACGAGTAGTAACACGCATGGAGGGCCTTGTTTCAGACTAAGTAGGTTGTTCAAAATAAAGTTGCTATCGCAAGTGTTCAAAATATACCTTTACAGCTACATGCAGCTCGACACAGCTGTTACATGGCTATATTATCTACCCAAAAACAAATATGAGATCGCTTCTTGTAGACAGGAATAAGTAGATAATAAAAGGGAAAACACCTAAGTTTTATTTGACATAAATTGATGTATGTCACATCGATTCTCAGTGTTTTTCTTATCCCGTGGAACAGGATAATGTGAGTCCTAAGTATGTTGACAACAATGCTAATTTTCAAATGTATATACATTGTTGGATGTACACTCCTATATGCATCCTATATGTCTCGAATCTCGTTTATTTTTTCTTTTAATTACATTGTAATTATATATGTTAAATGATTATCTATAGTGTTTTGTATGTTGATGTTTTAAGTCGTTTATTCTTTATTTTTGTAATTGAATATATGAAAGAGGAGTATCTTTATGCTGTATACCCATACCAGACATACTGCTGCCGTGTGTGAACCTTCAGGCACATTAAAGCTGTATGTCGCAGTTTTTCCACCTGCAGGACACACAACAAACTTGTTGAAAAAAAAAAAACATGTGGTATTTATTCTGCAAGAATAAATTTCCTGAATGTTCGATATATGCAAAACGTGAACATAAGCAAAAAAAAAAAAAGACAGAGTGCATGAATGTTTTATTGACACCGCTATAAAATTCCTCAAAATGAAGTTGCGTTGGCTTATGTTTGAGAGAGCATACACGAAACTGGTATTAAATAAAATGAGACGCAAGCATTGTCAACCCTCGCGAGACAGTGGGAGAGACAAGAGCAAGTCTGGATTGGATCTACGTAAAATATGCCTGTCTTCCGAAGAAAACAAAATAAATACTGACATACATGTGTGGAATATCAAGCGAAAGAGGAAACCGAGACGAACTTTTCGATGCATGGGCCGACAATAGCGGCGTTAGTTGGTGGAGATAATACACGACTTAGTTTTGGACATTGGTTTAAAGAATACGAGATTACGACATCAAAGATACCTCAACGCTTGTGCAACGCAATGTACGGTAACTGCGTTTCCTGGATGTGACCCTAGTAATTAAACGCACTGCTAGTTTTACATGTACCTAATACGTTTTTACACCACCATCGCCAATGCAAATTACTGCTAGTGTACTAATTACGCTTGCTCTGGAGGTTACGTAGTTCGTCCAACTGGCTAGTTTTGCTCTCGCTACTTAACTAAACGAATTTTCTCTCTGTGTCGAAGACTTTGACAGGGCCTCTATATTTATAAAAAATACGGTAAGAGGTCACAAGGAATATTAATATACAAAGGATGCATTTACAGAATATTAGGGAATTTCCTTTCAAATTTTTTTCCAGGAAACTAAAACGTGCATTTGGCTTCCTTTCGGAAGCTCACTTAAAACACGAGACTTCAAGAAGCGAACGCATTCATAACAATTTGTCGGACATGAACGTTGTTCCTACAGCATTTCTGGCCGAAAAAAAGCTTTTTTGAGTGAGGGAGAGAGAGAGAAAAAAAGAACATATGTGTTTATTAAAAAGCATGTTTATTAACAATGTAGATAAGGCTGTTGCCAGCCTTTATATTCAGTTTTCCGAGCATGCGCGTCTCCTAGTTTGTATTTGTTAATAAACATAATCACAATAAATAAATAAATAAATAAATAAAAGCATAAATGAAATAAATAATTAAATAAACATGTAGGATGACAGGTCATCATTCATGGACCTTCCCTATCGTAGTCGTCTTTCTTTCTTTCTTTCTTTCTTTCTTTCTTTCTTTCTTTCTTTCTTGCTTTCTTTCTTTCTTTCTCTCTTTCTTTCTTTCTTTCTTTCTTTCTTTCTTACTTTCGTCTTTATTTTTAACGTGTGTGTGTGTGTGTGTGAAAACTTTTATTGTAATGACGTCCGGAGGCTGGACTTTTTAAGCCAAGGCGGGCCACTCCCACGTTGGCACTGTCAGGCCAAGCTTTTCAGCGACATCATGGGCCCTCTGGACGGCCATTAGTTGGTCGTGAAACAATGTGCTTTGAATCCTTTTCTCCCACTGTGTCCATTCTTCAACGAGGTCGGGGAGAGTCGCGGGACACCCCGCCAGCATATGTCAGATTCCAATGATGACATTACAGTCATTGCAGTCCATCTTAATCTCCCTCTCTGGATATATTTTATTAATGGTGTACGGTGTGGGATATGTACCCGTTTGGATTAAACGCAATGAGACTGCCTGAGCCCTGTTCAGTTTTGAATGTGGCAATGGGAATTGCCTGCGTCCTAAATAGTAATGTTTGGTAATGCCATTCTATGTTATTAAATGATCTCTAGATTCCCTGGCTTGATGGTGAATGGCTCGGTTGTGACTGTCACGGTTAGCAAGTCCTCGTGCCAAGTGATGAGCAACCTCATTGAGGTTTACCCGAGTCTCCTCCACTTTCCCCATACGCGCAGGAAACCATCGGATTTCAGTTCTCATAATCCCAACGTTTTCAAAAAGTTTAGCTGCAACACCAGCTACATAGCCTTTATCAAAACACTTTATAGCCGATTTTGAATCACTGTACATGCAAGCCCACTTATTACTCCTGATGGCTAGGGCAATTGCCGCTTGTTCCGCCATCATGGGGTCCTTGGTAAAAATAGTGATAGCGTCTTGCATCTTCCCTTGATAACTTGAGACAATGGCCGTATATGATTCTTTACCTTTCACCGAGGCAGCATCAACTGTATCTGCCAGTTGGTTCTGCTGCTCTATTTCCTGCAACAGTGTTTTAGCTCTTACCTTTCTCCTTTCGACATTATATTCTGGATACATGTTTCTGAGGAGAGGGTTGGTTCTGATCTTGTTACTAGCGTCAGTCCTTCATTCTACTTCAGCCTCAATTGGGCTCCTTGATGTATTCAGTTCTGCACCTATTGCCTGTAATATGTTCCTGCCACCTCGTGATTTTGTCAATCTTTCGTGTTGCGCTAGCTGTTGGGCCTCCGCGATTTCTTCCATTGTGTTGTGCACCCCTAGACTCATGAGTTTGTCGGTTGCAGCGTTACAGTGTATCCCTAGGGCTACTTTAACCAGCTTCCTGAGCATCACATTAAGTTCTGCCTGCTTCCATTTGAATAATCCAGCCACATAAGTGAAGTGACAGAGAGAAAAGGCGTGTATTAGCGTCAAAGCGCTGTCTTCTCCTAAGCCTCTGTGTCTATTGGTAATTCTCCTTAGTAACCTAATGACTTCATCTGTTTTATTCTAGATATGTTGTATTGTTCTATAGTTAGCATTGTTTCCGTCTATGGTATACCCAAGAACCTTGATTTTTTCAACTAGCCGGATCCTTCATGAGTGTATAAGCACACTCTTGGTTCATATTCCGGAATGTAACCTCTTGGTTTACGACATTTTCTGCGATGTTTAATGACCAAGAGTGCTGATTTGGCTGCCGAGCATTTCAACCCCATGTCTTTCAGTGTGTTCTCTACAACATACAAACTTTCCTGTAATCTGGTCTCTGTCTGTCCTTGGCACTCCATATGGTTATGTCGTCAGCATATACCCCATAATGTATACCCTCAATTTTCTCCAGATTTCTTGCAACCTTGGACATTGCTAAATTGAATAGCATGGGTGAGAGCACAGCCCCTTGTGGAGTGCCCCTATTTCCCAAATTCTTAGCTTCTGATTTAAGCTCACCCAGCATGACTTGTGCAGTTCGATCTCTAAGAAAGTCCTTAATCATGTTAAAAATTTCCTTACCTAACCCCATCTCCGAGAGGACGCCAAGTATTGCCTTATGCTTTATACGATCAAAACCTTTTTCCACATCCAATCCCAAAAGAGCTTTCGTATGCGCTTGGCTGGCCTGTGTAAGTTGGTGTTTGATCAGCAGCATAGCATCCTGAGCTGACAGCCCGGGACGAAAGCCGATCAAGTTGTATGGGAGGATGTCGTTCTGCTCAATGTATATGGTGAGTCGATTGAGGATGACATGTTCCATAGCTTTGCCTAGACATGACGTTAAGGAAATAGGACGGAGGTTTTCCAGAGTGAGTTGTTTCCCTGGTTTTGGTGTGAGGATAGTATTGGCCACCCTCCATTTTTCTAAGTATACCCCTTTTCTCCAACGTTCATTGAAATGTTCAGTTAGATAAGAAATTGATTCGTCATTTAGATTTCTTGATATCTTGTTAGATATTCCGTCAGGTCCAACCGCCGGTCTACAATTATTAGACTGTGAAGAGCCCCCCTCACTTCACTCTCAGTGAAGTCCCGGTCAAGTTCTTCACATATGCCTCCCGTATATTCGGGGCTCTCGTCTCCTTCGTTTGATTGCTTAATTGGGAGATATTTGGCTGCGACATTATCCATGATATCCTTCTGTGTTTTATCTTGGCTCTCCTGATGAACTAACTTAGCTATAGCTGTTCTCTTGCTTGTCCTTGTTTCATATCGTTGAGCAAGTGCTTGAGGTGGTTCCAGCTACCTCCGTGTTTGAGTCTACCATAAGCCGAATTACAGATCTCATCCCACTGTTGCTTTCTGAGGGTCTTCGAGTTATAATGAATTCCTCTGTTTAATTGCGCTATTTTTTTCCTTAGCCTTCTGTTAAGTCTCTGCGTTTTCCATCTCTGTAATATAGCCTGTTTGGCCTTAATCAGATGCGCCAGCCTGCTGTCCATAGCCTCAATATTTTCCTCTGTCCTGATTGCTTTAGTGGCCTGTTTGTCGTCCTCTCTGAGCTGGATGAGCCATGTCTGAAGGGACTCCTGCTCGGCATCTAGAGGCCGCACTTTCCTTCTGTTCGCCCTGATTTTTCTGAACTGATCCCTATCAGTGAATTTGAAAATTCTAGTTTCCTGTCTCGGTATGCGTATGGTTATGTGTATGATGTAATGATCGCTTCCGAGATCCAAGTTAGAATTTTCCCAATTGGCTCTTCTTGAATTGTTTACAAAAGTAAGATCTGGCGTGGAGTCCCTGCTTGCGGACGTGCCACAAAGGGTGGGATACGCCGGATCAGTAATCAAGCATAACCCCTGATCCATGGCAAGACTGCATAGCTCCTCTCCCTTCTTTGTGTTCCAAGTGTATCCCCATGTGTGATAGGGAACATTAAAGTCCCCTCCAATAATGAGCGGGGAGGTTTTGGCAACCGAAAGCACCTTGCTGAGGAGTGCTCTAAACCTCTGTTTCATGTCGTTAGGACTGCTGTAAATATTCAAGCAGAAAATGCTTTGCGTCTTACCTCTGTTCCTTTTAAGTATTATCTCAACAATAAATTCAAACCTGGAATGTCTAATGTGAATATCATGCTCAATGTAGGGCAACTTTTTGTGAACGAGGGTCGCCAACCCCCTCCCCATTTTTTTGTCTCTACATAACTTTGTACCCAGTAAGTATAATTTCGTCCACTAAGGTTTCCTGCAGCATATTTACCATTGGCGTGGCCTCAGATGACCTGATTACCTGTCGCAGTGCTGCGTTTTTGCGTTGAAAACCACGACAATTCCATTGCCACACGTTAAATTCATGATTAGTGTCCAATGTTATTAGGCAAGTCTGCTTTCTATTACCCGCTACTTTCCTCTTTGTGATGGCCCCCGACAATCCAGGAATGGACTTTATACTATCCGCCTCCGATGGCAGATACTCATCGTCGTCATCCCCTCGCGTCTCAATTTTCCCAAGTTATTTCTCCGCCGTTAGCCTCCATTTCTACAATTTGTCCACCTTAAAGTTTGTCTTTTCCACTGTCTCTTTTATCGCTTTAATTGCCTCTTTTATTTCACTGAGGGCTGAGAAGTCTAAATCATCCTCGGAACTCACGACCCTCTTTTTAGGGGCAGGAGAGCTGGATTCCCCTGGATCGTTGCTTTTGCTCCCAGGTCTATCTATCTCTACTCTAGCAGGGTTCGACTGCTCTTCTTTACGAAGCCTTGCTACCTGCCTGGTCAATTATTCCTTAGCTTTTCTTAAAGAAGTTACTTCTTTAATTAGTTGCTCTATTCCGGCATCATAGTCATCACCCACGGTAGCCGAGGCGCCCCCAGCAACCCTCGCCATGCCTTTTACTTTCTCAGCCCAGGTGGTTCCTGGCGTCTTCTTCTCGCCAGGTATTGAGTCCCTTTGCACGAAGCGCACCTGCGCTTCCCTTGACTTGGAGCGCCTTCTCTCCCGGATAGTGAACGATGCCTGGATCTGGTGTGACTCCTGGAGCGTGAGTGCTCCCTGCCCTCGAGGCGATGGTTGGGCGCCAGCTCCTGCCCCTCCGACTGCGCGCTTGTTGACGGCCGAGTCCTGTTACGCTCTCTTCGACAGAGTCGTACGACGTAAGGGATTTGAAATCTCTGCTTACAAAACTTGTCGCCGGTAGGGTGATCGCCTTCACAAAATTTACACTTAGGTACACACACATATTGATCTCCTGGGTTGCGAGTTGCACATCCCCTGCACTAAACAAAGTCAGGTGTTGAACACACATCAGAGCGGTGCCCGACCCTTCCGCAGGTGAAGCAGACGTCGAATTGCTTCCTGTAAAGGTAGCATCTCACTAGTGTGGATCTGACAAAATACCTGACAAAATTAGGCCCTTTGAGTCCATCGAAAAGTACAATGACCGATCCCAACGTCTTGATGCGCTTGGCAGCCAGCGCAAGCGGGTTCAAGTCATGCACGATATTTCTTGTTATCATAGGTTGCGAGTCTATGATGTCCACTCTTCGGATGACGCCTTTGCATGTGGCATGTGGCGCCGCAGGCGGCGCCACATGCCACATGCATCCCACCAATCCCAACAATCACATCCCAACAATCACATTACTTGTTGTTGGGATGGTGACATTGGAGAAATAAATATATAATGCTGCTGACAGCGACGCATTGCCAAGACCAGTGCTTAAGTAAGCTGATAATGATGAAGATGATAATGATGAAATAAATGTTATTAAAAAGATAGAGCCGGCGATCTTGTGTATCTCGGAATATGGCTTCCTTAGCCCGAAATGCCATGGCCCTCGGCTGTCCGCCTTGCTCGATGCCGCAGTCGTCGCTGGTGCTCCAGGTGAGCGCTGGCGAGCAGCTTCTTTCATACTGCTCTTTATATGGCGCTCTATTCGCTGGCACCTCCGTGACACCGTAGCTGAGCGAACAAAACAAGCCTAGAAGAGGTTAAATGCTGAACTGGAGTAAACTCAATATTTTAGAAATGTCTCATCCGAGCAGTGCTGCGGTATTTGATGACTATTTGGTTTGTGTCACGAAACTGCTTTGCAACATTCGAGCACTTCGTGTCATCCGAAGTACGTTTATCTCATTTCGGATAATCACAATTTCCTTACTTTCCTTAGATATAGTACGCATTGTGGTTTACGACATTTAGGCAGGGTTATACCGGCACGCTGAGGCGTTTTAATTATGCAACTGCTTTTTCAAGTCTGCCATAAATGGGATTACTGGTCTGCTCTAGCTTAGTTTGATGAAAAGAACAGGTAATGACGAGAAGATAAATTTAACCAATTCGTGTGATAAGGAGTATTTCTTTTTAAGGTTGTAGCTCCCTATCCTATTAGAGACAGGGAAGCTTTATGCGCGATAAGATTCGCAGAAGCTAACTAAATCAGCCCGCTCATACTACCCTTCTTCAATTCCGTGAGTGTCTGGAAAACATTATCAAAGCTCTGCAATTACTGCCTCGGTCATCCATTTAGCGATAATAACTACTCGTTCCGAAGGCGTGTACTGAAACTCGTTAATGAAGACGCGACTTTATTGGCACTAACTCAGACCCATATAACACCGAGCTTTATACATATTTTCCACGACATGGCTCACATTCAAACGCTCTTTGGCTTTTGGCCCACGAAGCTACACGAAGAGAAGGATTAACGATCGTAATTTCCGCAGCAGCATCATTCGAAGAGCGGTACTGTGATGCCTCGCCATTTAATCTGTGGTATTGGTCACAGACAATGCTGGAAGGTCGTAAGACACCGGCAATCAACCATTTAAAAAATAATTGGTCGCTTGCCACGTCTGTGTTCGGCCCACTGCGTGCATCTTCGGGCTTTCGTTCCGCAGTACTTCCTTTTTCTTTTCCTTCTCCAGTGATCCGGCGGCACACGCCGTAGTGTAATATTTATCGATGCTACACAGCATCTATACAGCGTAAGATACTCTCACTCAGTTACATGGCGCGTATTTAATGTTTTGTTGGAGGTCGACGATAGGCGAGAAGGATCGGACTTATAGTCAAATCACTAAAATCGGCACGATTCTGCACATGCTCGAAGCGCGGACGTTTAGTTTATGCTGTTTTGAAATAATGTGCCGTGGTACTTTGCTTCATAGTATCGCCGAGATACCCTGCCCGCAAGCGGAAAATTTGCGAACTTGTAAGCGCTTGGCGGAGGCGCAGTGCGGGAGCCGCTAGTGGGATAAACAAAATAGAACAGGTTTACTATCCGCGATGTTCAAGCTTGCTCAATGAACATTTTGTTCGCGCTGCAGCAGCGGTGCGCCTTGAGCCTCCTAATACTTCAGGTTCCACGCTTATTGCAGCCGACTCTACGGAGGCCAAACTATGTTTTGCTTAGCACTCGCAGAATACGTATTTTGATGAGCTCACTTAGCATGCTTCATGCTTTAAACTCGCGTGTGAGTGATTTACGAGGTATTTCATGACTTATTTTGTGCGTTATATTGGAGCGCTCACAAGAAAAGAGATTTTCACGCTTATGATGGGCTTCGATGACTCTAGACAATCGACTGCTACCGCTGCCATCGCCACCGACGCTGCTGCTGTTGCTGCTGCTATGGGTAGATACCAAAACTACCGATAGTACATGTTTCGATACTAGATTTGTTTCTTCCGAATACCCATAATTTCGAGGCTAGTCCACACCGCCAACGCAGATGTCGCGGGGGGGGGGGGGATCTGTATACAGAGGAAATATATAAATAGCAAGATGCACAACGGTGAAGCAATGTGAAGGACAGCGCGTGTACACCGGATAGCCGAAGTGTCGCCGTCTCAGTTATCGTCCGAGCACCGAGCACAGAATCGCCGACCCTGCCTATATTCTTATAACCCTAATGGTAACATGAGGAGATGCGACCTTTAGTGTCTTTTATCAATAGTCGACACACCTAAGCAATTTCGCCGATTTCTTCGTGACAGTACGCTGGCTATTTGAAAAACTCCGGAAAATTCCAATGATCGTTTGTACATGCCTGGCCTGTCACTGCAACTACGATTACCATTAGCCCTCTCCCGGTGCGACACTGTTCGACCTATGCTATATGACAAATTTGTACTCCTTTACCGCTGGAATGGGGACCACAGCAACTGCTTACCGCTGATAGAGCACTTGCTCTGCTACTGGAACGTGATCTTCTTCTGAGCATGTTCAGTTGACGGGACATAAACCTTTCGCTACGCACGCTTCTGCGTTTCCTAAATTAACGATTTTCGAAGGCACTTAAATAAACAGAATGTCTGCTAATGTAGCAATGAACTTCCTCTTCTTCTGCCTTTGCATTTTCCTTCTTTTTTTCTATCCCTCGTCTTCTCGCCCCACCCATACAGAACAGCCAACCAGCTGCCCATCAGGCTAAGCTCCCTGCCTTTGCTTCTTTTCTCTCTCTCTCTCTGTTTGGGTGCAGGAGGGTGAGATGACGTGATGCAAGTTTAAGTTTCTTTTGTTCGAAACTGGCTGGGTAAGATTTCTTGAAGTAAGACTACAGGAAGCGGGAGCTGTTAGTTGGCTCAGAAGGGAATTTTGTTGAAAGGACAGGGTTACAAACCTTTCATGGAAAGGCCGACCTGACTTCTCGTTTTGTCTTCAAAACGAATGGGAAGTGGCAGTGACCGCACGGCGCACTTCTTGTGCCACTCCTCGTGAGCATGTTCTCAAGGAGAAACTTTTCCCAGCAACGATGAAATCTTTACCGTACATATCAGAAGAATGGTTCCCACTAGGAAATGTCAGCAGGAGAAAGCATGTTTTCTCTCGATCTTTCTAAAGGGTACACAGAAAACGAGTCGTAGGTAGAGCTTATTTGCAACAAACTCTCTCAAACAGCAGGTCGATAACGGCCTGCCAGTACTTTTGCTGTGAGGGTCTTGTATTTAGTTTCGTTATTAATTTGAGTTCTTTATTCCCCAGGGGACGCTTCTGTTCTTCATTATATATTTGTTTGTATACGTTGAATAAACGGCTTTTTACATCGGGACGGCTGGAGTCTGACTTCCACCTTCGGTCAAAACCACAGAGGGGTTGAAAGAAAGGTGAAATTTTGTGGTAACGGAAATTATGAATACGTTCATAGGCTGTTCTTTAGGGCACATTGTCTTGAAAGAGTCTATGGCAGGGAAGAGCGATTGACTGATTGATTGATTGATTTTTGCTTCGTCACAGTACAGTGTAACAGGCGGAGGGAAAAGCCGTTCAAATGACGGCTTGAGGGTGAGAATAGGGGGGGGGGTGCTGTGTTTGTTACTCTTCATATTGAGCTTTGCTTTATCACTTCTCAGTTTTCTTGAATAAATATATCCGGGCCCCCAAATGAACGTAGACATTTCGAAGGCGATAGCGCTGAGAAAGAGGACAAAGAAAAGACGCGGACGTTCTTGTCTGTGTCAGCTCTACGACCCTTCGCTGTGTGCCGCGTCTATGATTCTGGCAGAATGCCGGTATGTATTGTGCTCTTTTTCCCCAAAAAAATGTCAAACTAAGCCGAGTGGTCGAACCAGCACCTCAAAAGCAGACGATATTTTGATTACTTGAGAGAGAAGGAGATGCTACAGCTTTGAGCCCTATTCGATGTCACATAGATGTTGGCAGTGTGCTAAGAAACGTTCTTTTTGTTGAAAAATGCTCACACCTATTTTTTCTAATGCCAACACAGAGTCGGAAACCTAAAATTTGCTCAGGCATTTCCTAGGTTCCTCCTCTTTTCCTCTCTCAATGTTACAGGCGTGTCAGGTAGCATTCATATGGCACGCGAGTGATTTACACTTACAAGAAATTCAAGTGAAGTAACGTACACTCAGGGACACTTTAACTAACACACACACACACACACACACACACACACACACACACACACACACACACACACACACACACACACACACACACACACACACACACACACACACACACACACACACACACACACACACACACACACACACACACACACACACACACACACACACACACACACACACACACACACACACACACACACACACACACACACACACACACACACACACACACACACACACACACACACACACACACACACACACACACACACACACACACACACACACACACACACACACACACACACACACACACACACACACACACACACACACACACACACACACACACACACACACACACACACACACACACACACACACACACACACACACACACACACACACACACACACACACACACACACACACACACACACACACACACACACACACACACACACACACACACACACACACACACACACACACACACACACACACACACACACACACACACACACACACACACACACACACACACACACACACACACACACACACACACACACACACACACACACACACACACACACACACACACACACACACACACACACACACACACACACACACACACACACACACACACACACACACACACACACACACACACACACACACACACACACACACACACACACACACACACACACACACACACACACACACACACACACACACACACACACACACACACACACACACACACACACACACACACACACACGCGCGCGCACGCGCACGCACACGCACACGCACACGCACACGCACACGCACACGCACACGCACACACACACACACACAGACGCACACCCACACGCACCTAGCGCTAAAGCAATGCGCAAAATGGACAGTGCTTAGAACAAATATGGAGCCTTAGTAACGTGCGCTTAATAGTTGCGATCAAGAACTTACCAAATGCGCATAGTCAAATTTCTGCAATGTTATTGAAGCTAAGGCAGGAGGCGGGCCATGCTAATATGCTGATAAAATTAAGCATCCTGGGAAGCTTTGAGTTCTGTGCATTGTTGCAATTTAGCGGTTTTCCGGCAGAATTTAGCGCTTCTGTGCGCTGCCTAGCGGGAAAGCTTGTGCTTTAGCCGACGATGGGGTTTTTCGGTGGTTTTATATGAATTTGCTTTTTTTAGCAGAACAATAACCAGCTACTTTTATTTCGAGCTTCACATGTCCCAAACATGCAACTACTTCATGCCTCTTTGGAAGTGAGAGGCAATTATCATTATCATGGCCAAACAATGCGCTTCACATTTCTGGCCTTTATCCCAAACTTTGTGCGGGATGGTCTCCGAAGTAACAATGAATGCTGCTTCAGTAACACGCTGCTTGAGTCCCTTATTCGCAAGATCGGCACGGTGGAGGTCTACAGGGTCAATGATGGGACTGGCCCTAGACCCAGACATGCCAGCGAACAAATACACACAGAGGACGCGCGATCTTATCAAGATGAAACACAGTAGACTTTTCTGTAATCTTAATCACTACCTGGTAGATCAACTTGTTCTCTGGTCAGTGTTTGTGGTTGGCAGAACCACCTTTTTTAATTATTTTGCAATATGCTTCTGCATGCCATAGCCGGACAAAAAAGCGACTATTATATTCAGAATGTATATGTTCTATTGCATTATAGACGAAAACAAACAGACTTTAATGCTCAATGAACTTCTTTGACTCTGTTTTACGTAGACGCGGTAAAACATTTTGAACGTGATTCAGATGGATTTCTGCATATAGCGGGGCTTAGGCAGCTTTTGGATGCTCTTATCACGAGTTTTGTCGTTTTTTAGGTCTCGACCACCGGCGTTCTTTAATTTCTAGTTGGCAACACTGGTTCTCTGCCCGGTTCTAGACCATGGCCAGGCGTTATACATACAAGCTGTTCAAACATGTTCGAGGTCGGCCACTCAGCCTGAGATAATTTCTACACAGTATGTGCCCTTTAAGCGCAGTAAGGCAATGTAAAGCAAGGTAAAATAAGGTCATCATCATCGGCCTGGTTACGCCCACTGCAGGGCAAAGGCCTCTCCCATACTTCTCCAACTACCCCTGTCATGTACTAATTGTGGCCATATTGTCCCTGCAAACTTCTTAATCTCATTCGCTCATCTAACTTTCTGCCGCCCCTGCTACGCTTCCCTTTCCTTGGGATCCAGTCCGTAACCCTTAATAACCATCATTTATCTTCCCTCCTCATTACATGTCCTGCCCATGCTCATTTCTTTTTCTTGATTTCAACTATAATGTCATTTACTCGAGTTTGTTCCCTCACCCAATCTGCTCTTTTGTTATCCCTTAACGTTACACCCATCATTCTTCTTTCCATAGCCCGTTGCGTCGTCCTCAATTTAAGTAGAACCCTTTTCGTAAGCCTCCGGGTTTCTGCCACGTACGTGAGTACTGGTAAGACACAGCTGTTATACACATTCCTCTTGAGGGATAATGGCAACCTGCTGTTCATGATCTGAGAATGCCTGCCAAACGCACCCCAGCCCATTCTTACTCTTCTGATTATTTCAGTCTCATGATTCAGATCCGCGGTCACTACCTGCCCTAAGTAGATGTATTTCCTTACCACTTCCAGTGCCTCGCTACCTATCGTAAACTGCTGTTCTCTTCCGAGACTGTTAAACATTACTTTAGTTTTCTGCAGATTAGTTTTTAGGCCCACCCTTCGGCTTTGCCTCTCCAGGTCAGTGAGCATGCATTGCAGTTGGTCCGCGCATTCCGCGCATTTCTCTATCACCTGATTGATAGTGTGAATATGGTCTATTGTTGAGTAACCATTACGGAATCCTGCCTGGTCCTTTGGTTGACATAAGTCTAAGGTGTTCCTGATTCTATTTGCGATTACCTTAGTAAATACTTCGTAGGCAACGGACAGTAAGCTGATCGGTCTATAATTTTTCAGGTCTTTGGCGTCCCCTTTCTTATGGATTCGGAGTATGTTAGCGTTCTTCCAAGATTCCGGCACGCTCGAGGTCATTAGGCATTGTGTATACAGGGTGGCCAGTTTTTCTAGAACAATGTGCTTACCATCCTTCAACAAATCTGCTATTACCTGATGCTCCCCAGCTGCCTTCCCCCTTTGCATAACTCCGAAGGCGTTCTTTACTTCTTCCGGCGTTACTTGCGGAATTCGAAATTCCTCTAGACTGTTCTCTCTCACAGTATCTTCGTGGGTGCCACTGGTACTGTATAAATCTCTATAGAACTCCTCAGCCACTTGAACTATCTCATCCATATTAGTAATGATATTGCCGGCTTTGCCCCTTAACGCATACATCTGATTCTTGCCTATTCCTAGCTTCTTCTTCACTGCTTTTAGGCTTCCTCCGTTCCTGAGAGCATGTTCAATTCTATCAATGTTATATTTCCTTATGTCAGCTGTCTTACGCTTGTTGATTAACTTAGAAAGTTCTGCCAGTTCTATTCTAGCTGTAGGGGTAGATGCTTTCATACATTGGCGTTTCTTGATCAGATATTTAGTCTCCTGCGATAGCTTACTGGTATCCTGTCTAACGGAGTTACCACCGACTTCTATTGCACACTCCTTAACGATGCCCATATAATCGTCGTTCATTGCTTCGACACTAAGGTCCTCTTCCTGAGTTAAAGCCGAATACCTGTTCTGTAGCTTGATCCGCAATTCCTCTAGTTTCCCTCTTAACGCTAACTCATTGATTTGCTTCTTTTGTACCAGTTTCTTCCGTTCCCTCCTCAAGTCCAAGCTAATTAGAGTTCTTACCATCCTATGGTCACTGCAGCGCACCTTGCCGAGCACGTCCACATCTTGTATGATGCCAGGGTTAGCGCAGAGTGTGAAGTCTATTTCATTTCTAGTTGCGCCATTCAAGCTCCTCCACGTCCACTTTCGGCTATCCCGCTTGAGGAAGAAGGTATTCATTATCTGCATATTATTCAGTTCTGCAAACTCTACTAATAATTCTCCCTGCTATTCCTAGAGCCTATGCCATATGCCCCCACTGACTTGTCTCCAGCTTGCTTCTTGCCTACCTTGGCATTGAAGTCGCCCATCAGTATAGTGTATTTTGTTTTGACTTTACCCATCGCCGATTCTACGTTTTCATAGAAGCTTTCGACTTCCTGGTCATCATGACTGGATGTAGGGGCATAGACCTGTGCGACCTTCAATTTGTACCTCTTATTAAGTTTCACAACAAGACCTGCCATTCTCTCGTTAATGCTATAGAATTCCTGGATGTTACCAGCTATATTCTTATTAATGAGGAATCCGACTCCTAGTTCTCGTCTCTCCGCTAAGCCCCGGTAGCACAGGACGTGCCCACTTTTTAGCACTGTATATGCTTCTTTTGTCCTCCTAAGCTCACTGAGCCCTATTATATCCCATTTACTACCATCTAATTCCTCCAATAACACTGCTAGACTCGCCTCACTAGATAACGTTCTAACGTTAAACGTTGCCAGGTTCAGATTCCAGTGGCGGCCTGTCCGCCATATGAATCCGCCATTGAAGGTCCTGTCGGCCATTGGAAGGTAAGGTAAGTTTAAATAAGATAAGATAAGCGTGCACATGTGATGAAATCTTCCTTGTAACAAGAATATGCCCCTCTGCTACAAAAAAGCGGTACTTAGGGTGCAAAGATTGCATCGTGAATATTTTTTAAAAATTCTAAAATGGGGCATTTTAGCTCAAAAAAACACTCTGGCTGTGAAATGCGCATGGAGTCTTTATCATCAAAATTGCCATTTGGTCAGCTGAATGAAGTGAATTCACAGAGGCTATCTTGATTTGTACTACGGGATCAGATGAAAATAAGGTCCGATCCTATGTGAATGGGCAACCTGAAAGCCGAATTTTCGTACGATTTAAGACTGTTTCAAGACCGGCGGGATTTCAAGAAAAACATACTGTGGCGGCTAATTTGCGCATTACGTTGCTTTTGTCCAGTTCCTGCATAATTTCCTTCCTTTAGAGAAATATTGTATACGCGCTTGTTCCTGCTTGACATATTTAGAGATAAAGAAGTAAAATGATGTTGAGCTTATACCAAATGAGTGGCGTCTGTTATTTATTTTAACGTAATAGCGTTAAGGGACCCGTGCCGCAGAAAATCCGACGTCGGCGTTCCGCGCCCAGCTTCAACCGACATTTCGGCAAAAATCATTCCGAACCATACAAATCAAACCACGCATACCCAACCACTCAGACCCTCCGTATAGTGCAAAGAAACTACTGAACCAATTGAATTTCTCAGAGTAAAATACATAAGAAAAATCGTACAGTAATATATACACACAACTTACAGACATGATAGCACTGGATTGTAATTTGAATATACCAGAAAAAATAATTATCTTACGTGGAAGCTTAAATACAAACCCTTTTTCCAGCGTTTCTACCATCCATATACCGGCCACGGCATCCGACATTTGCGCATCGGCATGTGAAAATCTCTGAGGCCATGGAGCGGCCCGCCCGGTTCCTTGAAACACTTCCAGATGTCGCTCGCCGCCGCTGCGTCGCGGCCCACGCATAAGGCCGCGTTTCTACCAGAAAGCTCGCCTTCATGTATCGCGTTCGCCGCCAGCATTTCCCGGCAAAAATTGCCGTTGCATCAGCTGCAGTTGCCGGGAAGCGCGATAAGCAGTCAGGGATGTTTGAATGCCATCACGTTGCACTGTTAAATGCGAAGCTTAAGCGTCCTCCAACTTTTTTGTCATTCTGGATGCAATAAAGAGCTTTCAGAAAGGGAGCGCACGGGTCATAAGTAACTGCCATTGAACGTTTGTCTTCCATTTCGGGACATAATAAAAGTTGAGCCGCCATTTCCTTTTCAGAAGTGTTGCCCACGGCAAGGTACGTGTGCAAGATCGTAAGCTTGGGAAGAATCACTGGCCGTGATTTTTTTAAAAAGAGGCCGTAGAATGGCATCAAAATATAAAAGAAACTAAAATGAAGCGAACACCTCATGGTCGGATGACGTCGTTATTTTGGCAGTTTGTCAAAAAAATAGGGTCACAGCTTCCTTTCTCACACTGTATGACCTGCGGGCATGGGAGTGGGGACATATCTGTGGCGGCGCAATAAATGTTTTTTTCTCTTTTTGTCGCATTGCATTATAACTGGGCGAGGACAGGCTCTTCAAATCTTTCTAGTGTGAAAGTGTGCGCAAACACTACGCTTCTGTCAACTTTTCCAAATTGCGGAGAGGTCGGACGTGATAACCAAGCATGGCGGAGTCGGAGACTTCTGTTAAAATGTTGTTCTTTGCGGGAGGAAACGCGGCCGTCTTGACAAATATCACCAGCTAGGCTCATTTAAGTTGGCCAGAGGGCAAGAGCAAAACGTGCCTAGGGACGTAAAGAAAGCACCCAGAAGACAGGATGCCGAGATGAACACGAAAAATGCACTCGCTTGAGGGGAAGCAAGCATCGTTGAAGACAAATGCTCGCAGTTCTTCATAGGGTGAGCGCCACTCCACTTGCTGGCCACCGATAAATCGGCGAGATTGTGTCCTCGCATTCAGAGTCACAGAAGGCTAACCTGCCGATCAAGCCATGACGATGCTTTCGTCGGTTTTTACGCGGAAGTCGTTTGCTCGGTTTCCGTTGTCAAGCGGCAAATCGTTATATCTGCCAGATCGAGCGGAGCATTACTGACCGACTCAGGGAGCTTGAAAGTAAAGTAAAAAAGAATGATGATAAATTTCAGGGTTCGGAAGCGAATTGTGTTTCAAATGTCAGTCACAATTTTGCGGTGCAATAATTTTAGACAGCAGCGCTAGTAGAACGGGAATGTTTGGCTTTATAGGTGCGATTCATAAATAAGCGTAAACGAAAGTACCAGTGAAATGTCACTTTACCTGGCAATCGGCTGAGGCTTCTTTTTTGAACTCTTGGTTGTGGGGCGTGTGCATATAGCTGGTACTTGTTAATGCATGGTCACTAGAATTATTTGTATATGCGTTAGAGAGGTTATATTTTCATAGATTTAAGGCTATGGGAATACACCGAAGTTATTGAGTGACACATGAACCAACGCTTTTGTGTCGTCTTTCTTGTTTCTGTTTGTTCTTTGCTTCAGTTACTCTACCTAGAGAGTGAGTGAGCATGACAAAATACATCGCTAAAGTGGAGACAGGCTTCGCTTACTTCTGCCTCTGGTGTTTCATATTTTTATTTGAAAGAGCATGAGTTACGTATTCGTATTTAAAAAAAAAAGAAGATCGTCAAGTATGGAGTTGCTGCGTGCATGAGCGAATTAAAAAAAAAGAGGTCTTTATCGGGTGTTGATTAAATAAGGATAGAAAGACTTGTAAGACAATATCGAACACGTTCCCACCGAACATCAGTCTAAAATTTTGGGCATATCTGCATTGCAACAAGGGAGAGAAAAATGCAAATGAGAGAAAGGCAGGGAGGTTAACCAGAGTTAAAGCCTCCGATTTGCTACCCTGCACTAGGGGAAGGTAAAGGGGAAGTAAATATGGAAAGAAGAGCGGGGACAAAAAGAAAGGCGGGAAAAAAAAAGGATGGGATTATTATAGTCTTTCTAATAGGTCACTGCCACGTAAAAAGGCCAACAAAGCATTGACCGACTTTCGGTACGACGAGAGTTCATGTCGGCATTCCAAGTCTGTCTGTTATGAAAGTGGCCGGTCATCAAGGTGTGCCAACACAGCCGCTAACGACAGCCGGTGCGCGCTGTATCGAGGACAGTGGCACAGTACGTGTTCTATAGACGTCTCCTCGCCGCCACAGTGACTGCAAGCCACGCTCTCGTCCTTGCCGACTCGGAAGGCAAAATATCTTGTGTAAGCGACACCAAGCCACAGTCGGCAAAGTACTGCTGTCTCGAGTCGAGAGAGTCCAGATGGGGGCCGAAGTCGAAGGGACGGGTCCAGTCGGTGCAGACGTGTGTGCTTGAAGCTTGATGTGTTCCATAAAGATATTATGGCTTCATTTGCAAGCACACGAATTCACTGCAACAACAGTTGTTCTAGAACTTGTACATTCCTGTGCCATCGCTAGAGACTACAGATTCGATATTGTAAAGCGCTATTTGAGTCGCGTATCCAGGATGAATAGATAAGCCTGTCTCGCTACTGAGTCGGCGACAACGTTCACAAAGTTTCGAATAGAACAAACGCGAGAAAGTAAGTAGTATTGCGAGAGAACCATGACATTATGACAGCGGTAATTCCATTAAAGCCATGAGTGGAAAAAAGTAGAACAACTTCATCTGTGAGGCGGTGAACGCAAGGTTATTACAAATAATTATACAAAATGCAACTAGGAACATACATTAGTAAAGGTGTCGAACATAATTTCTTTGTCAGCACAACCACAAATTTATGTAATTATTTAACTGCACTGAAATTTGAGCGAGAATATTCTTATAATACAATATAAACCCTGTACAAATATCCATCACCCCACGCCCCCCCTCCCCTCCCCGAAGAAAAAAAACAAGAGTGTTTCACCCATTAGCGAAACCTTGAACCTAAAAAGGCAGCAAGAAGAAAAAAGAAATGATGCAAGATAAGGTATTCGATATAATCCAGATGCCAGCCGGTTTTGAGACAGCCAAACGAATGCTAGAAAATGTCTATGTGGTATCTGGCCTGAAGCAAGAAATGCTTATGTTTACCGAGATCGCTACTTTGAAACTAGCGATAAAAGCGAAGTTGTCTCTGAATGTATTCACGCAAAAGAAACGCATAGGCAAAATAGGCGGGGGAAAGAAAAAAGAAAAAGAAAGGGAGGGGGGTAACGAAGCACGAGAATAGTTCCTATTACGATATATTCGAAATTTGTTGACCAAAAAGCTGAATAATGAATAGAGCGTTTTCTAAAGCTACAAGGTGCTTCTTTTTATGCAAAGCACCTAAAAAAAAAGAAATATGTCATATCTAGGCTACTGCCTTTCTTGCAGGTTGTCTATATGGCTCGGCGGACATTACCAGGAAGAAGATTTTTTCTTGCTGGTACAGCAGCCTGAACAAGTACAGTATGGATCCCGCCTTAATATTAGACCATATATGCTATTCCTAATAGGAACTAATCAATTAATTTTAAACAGCGGTAGAGAACATTCACTCTATCCCACTCCGTTCGTCTTTCTTTCAGGGCGAATAAAAGCGAGAGAAGATGAAGTGGAACCCACAAAGAGGTTACCAGGACGCCTTGGTATGAGCAAAAGATTCTTTCTCGATCATTTTTAGAAACAGAAAAGCTTGTGGCTCTACAGGAAATTGAAACAGCAAGAACTATAAGATATCTTGGGTACCATTTCCTCAACTAATGCGAAATGCCAGAACAACGAAATAAGCATAAACGCAGCGGACATGTACATCTTTTTAAAATTTTTTGGACACAGGAAAAGCAGGAGCACGACGTGCAGACAGACCTTTTTTTTTTCAATATAAGAAACCTGAGTCTTCTTTCATCGACAAGTACTCTACTTTTTTAGCCTTTCCTACTTCAATCTTTTTTTTTTTTGATGGCCGCTTCCAGAAAGGAAAATCGTATTAGAGAAGTAAGGCACGACACCAGGATCCCGTGACAGCTCTTCCTGTAAAAGCGTCCTCGCTCTGCACAGCAGAGACAGTGACACATCCCGAATGAAATTGAAGTTTCAGACAAACGTGGTTTCTTGCTTTTGGGGCAACAGCTTGTTCGAAATCGCTTCCCTGCCCGTTCAGTGTTTGGAGCATGCAGAGCCCCGCACGCTCGTCTGACGACATACGTTGTTCGTGTGTCTCTGGTAACGCCGTCTTTGTGTTGGATCGGTTTGACGCTTGGTGGCTCAGCGGAAGGGAAATCTCAGTGTTGAACACATGGTCACGGGTGTGATTCCCTGCCCATGTTCGGGAGTTGCATCAGATGGTGGGGGCTTCTTCTTCTTCGCTGTGGAACGCTGTGGTTTCATGATGCATCGGCTCCGTCTTTTTTCGTGTGCGGTGTCCAAATTTTTGTTTCGACTATTGTGATTTTTGGATCACTGGTGCTGTAAGTGACCCGCTGTCGAACGACACCTCTTCAGCGGAAATCGGACTAGTTATCTTCAGTTCATCGCCATTTATTCGAAACATCCGAACCCCCGCGCCTCTGCCGCGCAACGCGGGCAGCGTGCGTCGGCGGTAGCAGCTGCAGCAGCCATGAGTCAGGACGGCGTCGTCGACAGCGTCGACATGACTCCAGAAGAGATGCTCGATTGGCGCGAGAAATTTATTTACTCCGACACCAAGAAGCCTTCGCCAACCTCGCCCAGCACCCTCAAAACTCCACCGCAAGTAAGCCACATTCTGCCTCGTCCTCCTCCACTTCCAGCTGCAGAATACAAAATAATTCTTCGTCTACATGGTGGAGTCACCTGCGCCAACCTACATCCAGTCTCTCTCCGGGACATCGTCATCAAGTCTACTGGTCTCCCCACGGCTGCAGCATCGCTAGATCGACTCTGGACAAACGAGATTAACAACACAATCATCATATGCACTCCCTGCATGGACAGGGCTGATCGCTATTTGAAGATCGCCACCCTCACCATCGTGGGCAAGAGCTGCGAAGTCTCGACGCACGTGGCAAAACCTAAAAATTCGTGTAGGGGTATCATCAAGCTGCCGGCCTCCCTGGTAGAAGGGAACGTGTTGGCTAACTTTTCGAGAGTCCAATCCAGCAATCAACATCCTAGCTGCTCGAAGAATGGGCTCTACAGACGCCATGCTGGTCACTTTCGAAGGCTGAAAGGTCCCCTTCTACATTCACTACCTCCGCACAGACCTCCGCTGCCGACCATATCGACAAAAAGTGGAGGCGTGTACTAAGTTCCACCAGCTTGGCCATCGCCAAGACGTCTGCCCCAATGTGACCATATGTCTCTGCCCAAAATGCGGCACGCCAGATCCTCCTCAGGACCACAGCTGTATTCCCACTTGCATCATCTGCACCGAAACACACGAGACCGGTTACTCAGAGTGCAAACTTCGTTACAAACCACGGACACCGCCCCCGCACCTCCAGAGTCTAAACTGACACTTCCGGCCATGAACACTGTACAGGCCTCCAATCAACGCACTGGACAAGAGAAGCCGCAGAGCAGGTCTGGCCGCAAGAGCACTGCAACAGCGGCGCAGCTCCCATCATGGAAGCAAGCTTGGCCTCCGCTGACTCCACGCAATGAGGAGAGACTGCCCATCAACCATACAAAGGTTAGCTGGGCAGGAGTAGTCTCCCACAATAGCAGCTCCTCACAAGATGCTGATAGCTCTCTCCGCAAATACTTACTAAATCAGAAATAAATGCTTAAAAACGAAATCAAGCAGCTCAAAGGAGTCCTCCACCCCCCATCGATATCACTGACACTCCTGCTGCTACTTCCGAACCACTGCCACAAACGCTTGCGCCCACACTCACACGTCCTCCGACAGAACAAATGAACACTCTTGCATCCACTGCTACGACGGAAGCCGCAACTCCAATGCCGCCTTCATCACACACGCAGCCCCCACCCGTAGAAAGGAAGAATGCCGAAATAACAGACACCGAGAACACCGTTGAAAACGCCATTGTCCTCACTGACCGCATGGACATCCTGGAAAACAAACTTGTTGCCCTTGAAAATCGGATACAGAGCAAGCTTGATGCATTTATTTCTGAGGCATCTGCACAGTTTTGCCGGTTTCAAGAGCTAATGGACAGCTGGGGAAGACACTCCGCGACGTCACAAGTTCCCGTCCTTCGAAACGACAATAATGATGAAGCCAGCCCGTAGTATAGTCATCTGGCAGTGGAACTGCAGGGGGTTCCGCAACAAGCGCGCATGTCTAACACTATTTCTACAGAGTCTTAACTAGCTCCCTGACATTATAGCTTTGCAGGAAACACACGGGAAAGTCACGCTACCTGGATACAACACGTTTCAAGACCCTCACATAGACAAGCCCAACACTGCCATACTTGCAAGGCGACATCTTTCTGTTAAACGGGACACATTCAGCAGTACTGAAATCCCCCACGATTTCTTCAAAATTCTATTTCAAAGCCACACACAACCCACCCTATGCGTGTTGAATGTTTATAGCCCTCCCAATGCTCGACAACACCGCTTTGAGAACATGCTTGCTCAAGCCAAAGCTAACGCCAATAAACAGCCGCTAGTCGTAACGGGCGACTGCAATGCCCGCCATCAAATGTGGGGCCACTCCGCATCCGCTCCTAAGGGAAGAGCTCTATGGCAGCACATACAAAATCAAGGTTTCACCATCTATAATGACTTCACCCTTCCTACCCGGCTAGGAAATAGCGTCAGTAGGGATACATCACCCGACCTCACCCTAACTCACCGCATCACTCAGGCGACGTGGCAAAACCTCCAAAACAACTTAGGAAGCGACCATTACATCCTCGAACTCCGTGTAGATTTTAAGCACAGACCGCTAGCCACGAAACCATTAAGGCTTACCAATTGGACGGAATTCAGAAAATCGCGCTGCAACACTAACGAAGAAACCATTACCGACATTGAGCAATTGGCGAACGCCATGCAGGCAGACGTAGAGGCCCATACCACCACTCTCCCGCTAGACACACCCTTGGCCACAATTGATTCCAAGCTACTACACATGTGGGAAGCGAAGCAAGCTTTACTTAAGAAATGGCTAACAGCACGTTACAATCACAAACTCCGAATCCGAATCGCCAAATTAGACTGTCAGATCCAACAATACGCTATCAAATTGGCGGCACAGCAATGGACTCAGATTTGCGAAGGAGCGCATTGTAATGTCAGCACCAAAAGACCTGGCAATTGCTCCGGCACCTGCTCGACCCCATCACGTCTAGGACGCATAATAACCACCAGATGAATAAACTGATGCATGAACATTCAGCCGACCTGCCGACCATGTTCAGCAACCTGGCCTCCAAACATATTCCCCCTCCTACGCAAATACCCATGCCCGACTGCGCTGGTGAACCCAATGAGGAGCTTTGCAGCCCCATCACAGAAGCGGAGGTTCGACATGCCCTCAACCAAGTGCGAACCACCACGGCACCAGGCCCAGGCTCTGTGACTAATAAAACGCTTCGCAACCTCGATAAGCAATCCATAAGCAAACTCACCGAGTATTACAACCACTGTCTGGAAGAGGGGGAGATAACCCAACAATGGAAAGCAGCCAAAGTGATCTTCATTCCAAAGCCGAATAAGCCAATTCACATTGATAACTTCTGTCCAATTTCTCTCACTTCATGCATAGGGAAGATCTTGGAGCACGTAATCCACCTACGCCTCTCCAAATACATCGAACATAATCACTTGTTCCTTCGGAAATGACTGGCTTTCGCAAATCTCTTTCTTGTCAGGATGTCATGCTAAGGCTCAAAGAAGACATTATCGAACCAAGCGACGCACGTGACAAGCAAGCGTTGCTCGGCCTCGACCTCAAGGGCGCCTTCAACAACGTGTCCCACTTAGCCATACTACGCGAACTTAGCAGTATAAACTGCGGGGAGCGAATCTACCGCTATATACGCAGCTTCCTCACGAAGCGCACTGCGACGCTACAATTAGGCAGCGAACAATCTGGCCGAATAAGTTTAGGAAGCACTGGCACGCCCCAAGGGGCAGTACTTTCCCCCCTCCTCTTCAATTTGGCTATGCGACCTTTAGCTTTCACTCTCAAGAAGATTCCTGACCTCCGATTCACACTGTACGCGGACGATATTACGCTGTGGATGACCGGAGGTTCTGACGGGCACATCCGAGACACCCTCCAAGCCGCAATTGATCAGGTCGAACAAGCAGGTCACGAGTTGAATCTCAGGTGCTCCCCCACCAAATCACAGCTACTCCTTCTGCGCCCCACAAGATGCTTCAGGACTTCACCGCGGAATATCCAACTCACGATTGAAGAACACCCAATACCCCAAGTAGACAGGATAAGGGTCCTAGCATTAGACCTCCAATGCAACCGAGCAAATCAGCATACCTTGCAAGCACTACAAACGACGATAGATAATATGCTCCGCCTGATAGGGAGGATCTCCAACAAACACGGAGGGCTTCGAGAGAAGGAGCTAATTCAGCTAATCAAGGCTTTTGTCTTAAGCAAAATCACCTTCGCACTGCCGTATCTCTCACTTTCTAGGCAGGAAGAGGATACTGTGAATTGCTTGATCCGCAAGATACACAAAGTCGCTCTTGGTGTTCCAATGAGAGCATCCACACAAAGGGTGATGGCCACGGCCACACTAAATACCCTTCAAGAATTAACCGAAGCCCATCTATCGTCGCAATACCAAAGACTCACCACCACTGAAGCTGGACGTGAGATACTGAGACAACTTCATCATGCTCCACCATTCAACGAGAGCAAGCGACATCAACTTCCTCCAAACATACACGGCCAATAGCACATCCAGCCCCTACCCAGAAGCATGCACCCCGAATTTCACGTCAAACGCCGCAAACTTCGAGCCAAGGCGCTACAACGCAGCTATGGACAGGCTGAAGGAGCGTACTGTGTGGACGCTGCAGCCTACACCCCTAAACATCGTTATGCTATAGCGGTCGTAGACAACCAGGGCAACACTGTTTTTTCAGCATCAGTCAAGACCACCTCGGCGGGTGACGCGGAAGAGGCCGCCATTGCACTTGCATCGGGGCTACCCGATTGCGACGTCATCATTAGTGACTCTAAGACTGCTATCCGGAACTTCAGTAACGGCTACATTAACAACCTCGCGCACTCTCTATTTCTAGCTCACCCACCAGAAAAAGACAACGCTCTCGTATGAACTCCAGCACATCAAGGACTCCATAGCAACGAAATGGCTCATGCCGCTGCTCGATGATTCACGGACCGAGTGGCCGCAAATATGGGCCTAACTCTAGAACCCAGTTGCTCCCAACAACACACCAATAAAGACACACTCGTCACATTCCATTAAATTTGCACACATGACAGAAACCAACGCCTAATGTATCCACCTCTCTATGTGTCTAGAACGCGTCAGAGGGAAATACTGTGGCGACAACTACAAACTCGCACTTTTCTTACCCCGCGCACTTTGCACTTATTCTTTCCCGTCACCTACCCGACACCCAAGTGTCGCTTTTGCCCTCTCCCCAGATCACATTTCTCCCATATCATGTGGCAATGCCCCATAAAAACTCCCCCCCGCACGCTCAAACCATTAATTAGTAGCGAGGAGCTGTGGGAGACTTCCCTGCGCAGCTCCGATCCCACCCTACAGGACCGAGTCCTGAGGCGGACTGAGGAGGTAGCGGAGGCCTACCATGACTAGTAGACGGACTTCTAGCCACATAATGTGGTGATGGACGCCTGCTGAGACTGGAGTACTTGGACCTCACTCCCCCCGCCCCCGGCCCCTCCCCTTTCTTAAAAGGGGAATGAAGTTCATTCATTCATTCATTCATCAGATGGTGGTAAAATAGTTTGCTCCAAAAGAATTTAGTACTTGACTGGGGATAGAGGCTGTGGGGCAAAGTGCCCGCCGCGGTAGCTCAGTGGCTACGTCATTGCCCTGCTTAGCTCGAAGCGGCCGGTTCGATCCCTGACGCGATGGCCGCATTTCGATGAGCAAAAACGCAAAAACGATGAGAAACGGCAAAACGCTTGCGCACTTAGATTTAGGTTCACGTTGAAGAGCCCTAGAGGGAAAAATTATCCCCCACTACGGCGTGCCTCATTATCGTATTGCGGATTTGGAACATAAATCTCCGGAATCTAAATAAATTTTAATTCCTTGACAGCCGTAAGTAAACACTGTTTACATTAAAACAGTCATCCACTGGTTTCTAGAGTTTTTCGGATCGGCTTGCTTCTGGCGCTCAAAAAACAAAACGAAAACATTCAACGACGATTGGGATACTTCCTAATGCGAAATTTGAGCGCAGCTGTATACGCCTTTTCATATCGTGGTTCTCGTGCGGCACGTTGCAAATTGAGTGAATGTGTTTCGCGACTGCCCCGATAACAGGGGGATGGAGAGAGGCGGCTCGTGGGTGGCGCGTGGGCGCGATTCACAGCAGCTGCCGCAGACAGACCTCCGCTCATGAAGCGCTTTATTTCCTTACAAACAACGCACACTACTCTGGAGCCGTCTCGTAGCCACCATCATTGCAAAGTGTGTCTTGCGCGCCACTACGCTTTTCTCGCGCTTTCGCCATACCCTCCTCCTCCCCTTTCCACCTCGTGGTTCCACCGCACCCTTTCCACGGCTTTCCTCCTCGCACTCTCTTCGCTATCGCAGTCTTTCATCTCCCGCTGCGCTCCGCGTTCCCTTTCATCTTTCGCTCTGTTCGTTCGCTCGGTTACGAGGGACAACGCGGACGCTCTCCGAAGGAACGCGCGCCTGTGAGCTGCACTCTAAAAGAACAAGAACAAAATGCATAAGCTCTTTTCGGATGTAGATGCAAATAAAAAAATCACTAATCACGTGCATAAGAGCCAGATTTTCAGATTTCTAGTGGTTTGTTTATTTTCATGAAAACCTGTGCACATCGCTGACGATGCCTATGGGCAAATTCTCGCATTTCGCGTGCGAGAATCGCACGCGAAATGCGAAGGTTGTGGAGGCGTTCCCCATCTGCTGCAAGTTGTTTTCTCATCCGTTTTCATTTCCTATAATTTATCATTTCTTTGATTTCTTTGTTCCATTTAATAAGCACCAGTAATTTCCCCTACGTTGTCCTTGGTGTCAGTGTTTGCTGGCTTCTTATGATATGACTAATAAAGATCTGGCCCCTCGGTTAACCCCCTTTCTTCTTCTCGCACACACACACACACACACACACACACACACACACACACACACACACACACACACACACACATATATATATATATATATATAGATCGCGCGACCAAGTTGGTCGCAAATGGTAGCAAACCGTCGCTTTTCTCGAAAAGCGACCATTTTGGGCCAGTCGCCCACTGCGCGAATTTTCAGTCTCGCGAGCGTGGTCGCAAAACTGATAAACCAATCAGCGGCGCACCGGAAGTGATCTTTCACATGTCTGCATCCGGCCTCCTCCCGCGTCGCGGCGAATTTCGCGTAGATTCCGAGACTTCTCGCTGAGAACAATAATATCCGGTATTGCGGCTTGCGGGTCGCGCTCAGCCGGGCTTGCCGGTGTGAACATCAGTCGCCTTCGGTCGCTTTTTGATCGCGAGTCGCAAATGGTCGCGCGACGTCCTCAAGTCGCCGGTGTGAATGAGCCATAAGGGTTACGGACTGGATTCCAAAGGAAGGGAAGCGTAGCAGAGGGCGGCAGAAAGTTAGGTGGGCGGATGAGATTAAGAAGTTTGCAGGGACGACATGGCCGCAATAGTACATGACCAGGGTAGTTGGAGAAATAAGGGAGAGGCCTTTGCTCTGCAATGGGCGTAACCATGATGATGATGATGATGATGATATATATTTCAATACCAATTTGCCCATGTTTTAGTCGCTTACTAACTATCTCTTAATGTTAGTGTTAGCAGTATAGATGGAGTATAAAATCAGGTGATACATATATTGAACTGAATATTTCGTATCTGTTGAATCAGATTTGAACGTTAGCAGGTAATAGATGTGAAGACACATAGCTAACAGGACAATGAAGGTTGCTTTAGCAAAGATAATTGAGGTCAAACAGAAGAAAAAAATTACTACATTATTTTTAATTCCGATTGTTGCTATGCGGCCGCATTGCCAGATTGCCGTATAGTCATGGATAAAGATGAAAAAGCGTGAGTGGGATGGTCATATGGCAAATAGTAAACTTCATTTTATTGAAGTAAGAAAAGTAAGCATGTGACCATGCGACGTGATAGGCAGGCCGTATATTTAGTCATTTCATGCCGTTAAGTTATTGGCCTCCTTTCGCGGAGGAAGGAATCCGACGGCCTACATCACTGTATGCTGCCACAAAAAAGTAGAAGCCCACGAAAGACGGGAAAATCATTGTAGGATTCTTTTTTCCACGATGCTGATCACTGGCGGCCGAACCCGCTAGCGAATAGAAACAAAAAATAAAAGATATCAGTTTGGCTTACGGAGGCGCATATAGTGCCCTCCGGCATTCTGGACCTCAAGCTTTTTTTTCCTCCTTCCTGCGTATAGCCGAGGAAGACAGGCGAAATTTATTTGAAGAAAGTCAGAGTGAGCACTAAGATATACAGCACTCTTGCTTGACTATCTGCGCAGAAGGAATGAAGAAGGAGAGAAGTGGTGCAAGGGGTGATGATTAGGACGAGCTGCAGAGAATGCATGCGTGCAAATATGTGTCCGAAGGCCCTATTCAAAGCCACAATTTGAGCTGCGTGTTGTCAGGCACGGTTCTTTTATAGGGACAAAATACAGGTTATCAACTAGTTGATGTCGCATATATTGTTTCAATTTTGCTTACATGTACAGCCAAGCCTCACAGGTGCGTCGAAAAGATTTGCGAGCGGACTTGTCTTCGTAATAGAAAATGCCTGTGGCGTCTTCAAGTCGGCGAATTTTTTTTTAATTGTGCATCGTTACATACATAATCGATTCTGCAGCGACTATAGACAAATGACTATTCCATCAGGATCAGTACTTCCCGTTCTCAAGCGCCCTGAAAAATAAACAGGTTTTAAAGCGGATGGAGATATAACAGCTCACTTGTGAACGAATGAAAGGGAATGATCTTGCTCCATCTCCAATGCGTGATCAAAGTACTATAAGAAGAACGTGAAGTTCGACTATTTCGAGACCAACGCAGCGATATTTCTCGCGCACTTTGGTTACTCAAACCACCAAGTCAACTAAATGTATTTATTTATTTTTTGCGAGTTGCGTAATGTCAAAAGACAGCCGTCATATATCACAGCTTACGATTGGAATGGTTTTCAGAACATTCAAGGTCACGTCGGAACGAGAATTTCCGCCATTTCTAAGCGTGCTCCTGGCTGATAGCCAGAGACTCTAGAACGGTGGCGATTACGATGCTCACTCGACTTCCACACTTGCAACGATCATTTTATTTTTCTATAGTTGCCTTCGTGAACATTCCCGCATAGGTACAGCCTGTGAAACTTAGGATTAACAATTCACAAGAAATGTCGACGACAAGATAAATGACGCCTAGAGATATCCATTTATGAAGCATAACTGGGTTTCCCAGGCCAATTTCCCGAGAAGCTGTTAGCCTAACGGCCGATACTTTGATGTATGTTGGCCAGTTTGAGCTAAGTTTCCCAGCTTTCCTTGCATGGAACAATTTTCATTTATTCATTTCAGGAGTGTTTATGAAATAGCTTGTCAGAGCTGTCTCCATGAAAGTAACAAACACGGTTTCTTTCTTTTTTTATTCTTTCCTGAGTTGGGTACATTAGATTTTCTGATGGCCGGCTTAAAGAGACCTACGCTTGCTATACTGAACAAGAACAACGCTCGCTTTAGTGATTGCAAGACTTCGAAAAAATTGGCGTAAAATGCAAAATAAGTTCGAAAACGTGTTGTAATAGAAAATATATTTCAAGCAAGCAATGAACACTATACACAGAGAGACAGAGAGAGAGGAAAAAATATTTTTGCATGAAATGCAGACAGATTGGCCTGCGCCAGCATTCTCTGCACTGGGAAAAAATATGTAACGCGATTCAAATTATAGTTGAATTCAAAAAGCACAATGTCTTCCTAGGCAAGTTGGGGCTGAGAATGGTATGTATGAACAGTACAGCTCAAAGACTATTTCGGTAAGCAATTTCTTCTGGTGCGGCATGGAATTTCGAAGGCTTGTAGGGAGCGAGCGCCGGGCTCATTCCATGGTGCTTCCCCCGATGTACAGAAATTTCTCCGGCGAGAGCGCCATGTCGCGCTCCTCTATGCACTGAAGGCGGAGTTACTGTGCGCAGCACTCTATCGCGTCACCGTTTTCGTGAGGGTAGTAAGAAGCACGTTGGGGTTTTAGTCTGCACTACCTTCAGGATCGGCCCAGATAATTAGACTGCCCTATCTCAACAATCGGCAGACGAAAAAGGCTAGAAGTGAGGAGCTGATTTACCCCGTACGGAAAAGTGGCGGTAACTAGCCAAGGAAAGCATTGTCTTCAAGAAGGAGTAAATATACCCATCAGATCAGTTAGGCGTGATATGGCGGCGGTGCAATTTAGTTTGACGGACAAGAATTAAGATCAATTATATAATATAGTTCCTGGAATAGAATTCAATATTTCGTTTAAAATTAGTCAATCTGTTGAAACAACAGTTCAAAGGCTTCGGCTAGGCACTGCCTGTACTAAAAGCTTCCTGTAAATGATAAGAATAACTAACAGGGCTACATGCTCATGTGAAGAGGCTGAGGAAGACATAGAACTGCTTCTCCTACACTGTAAAAATTATGATGCTCCCGGCAACAACCTTTCGGAAAAGCTACATATCTTGGATAGACGACCCTAATCCTTAGGAAAAATTTAAGATCCATGGCCAAAAGAAAAACTTGAAAGCATCGCTGCGCGCGCCTTAATACAATTTCTGGAGGAATGAAAAGTATGACAAAAATACTAAGTCCTACAATAGTTATTGATCGCATTGTTATTACTAACAGGAACCCTTAATTACATGTTCACTGTGTCTTCGTGTTCATGTAGTATTTGTATTTGTTGTGTTGAGAGTGCAGCATTCAAGTGCCCAACATCTTCTGTGTGAACATCTTGGTTTTGTGAACATTTATGCTATGTGAACTCGTGTGTTGCGTGGGAACCCTTCGGTTTTGTTAGTATTTATGCTATGTGAACACTATTGTTGGGCGCGATCATTTATTTATATTGCAGTACTGAGACTGAGCACGTGAATATTCATTCATGTGTTCATTAGTCCAGTTTTGTGATTGTTGGCAACTTTCCGTCGACAACTATTATATAAGAGAAGAGGAATAGCCGGCGCCACACATAGGCTCCCACCTCTCCTTAAATACATTTAATAAAGAAAAGGTACATGTGTAAAACAAGCGCGTTCCATCCATTTAATTATTTTCTTACGAGACTTGAGAGTCAGCTGAAAACTAATATCGCTTTCACGCATTCGCGACACACCACACGCCAGATAATGTTGAGACCGCAGGCGGTGAGGTTTCAACATACGCTTATTACAGCTTTCTTCTATCCGTGTATAGGAATGTGAGTTCAGTGGCCGATGTTTGAACAAATTCCTTTTTCCGGAGCAATGTATTTGAGATAGTTTGATAGCTGGCTATAAATAGGCCTACCTCCTTATTTTCTATCGTTTAATAATAAAATAGAAAAGTATGAATTGATCAGATTAATTTAAGGCATTGTACACTTTGTACAATGTATCGTGCAAGTCCTTCCACTTCTAAGCATTTCACTTTGAAGAGAGAGGCAATACATATTAGGCATTGTTGCTTCAGGATTTATTGAAAAACTTTTGCCTTTTAGGATTGGTTGGCTCTTTCATTCTGTTCGTGAAGTGTTTTTATTGCTTCTCGTAATTCTTTCCAAAATTAAAAAACAATCCGAGTGCACATTTACATGCATGACAAAGATCTTAAATTTGACGAAGTGGTAAAAGCAGGGAGCACTTGAATCTTACAAGTTGTGAAGCTGACATTATTTGGCCCACTATGCTATGGACTTCTGAAAGTGCGCTTGCATTCATTTCCTTTATTACAAGTATAAAGGCTTAAAGTAAGCAAAGAACCTAGTTCGACGAAGAAAGAAGCAGAAGTCCGTAAACTACTTTGCTTTCGGCGTCGAACGCGAAAGGCTTCTCTGATCGGGACGACATAGCCCGAACGTACCTGTTTTTTAACGAGTCTGAAAGGCGAGCATTCTATGCAGAAAATAACGTTGCGAAAAACTCGCGGGTCCGTGCATCAGAAAGCGAATTGCTCACTGATCTATAGATTTTTCTTTTGCCTGCGAGAAAAGGTTGATATTTTCTTGTAGTAACGCGAGTAGGTTTGGTAGGGAATCGTTGAGTCCGTGAGGCGACGTAATAACGTTGAACCTGTTTTGCAACTCTATCGAAAAGCCATTTGTCAAGAAAGCTACATTGAACGGATGTCGAAAGCAAGGCTCAGCAAGTGTGGTTTCGGTAACGGTTTCGCAATGGCGCTGACGTTCGTGTCATTGCACGGAATAGTAAATGTCGAGGTGCTATCTGCAATCGCGGCACGCTATTGGAAAACAGCACAAAACTTGCAGTTTCAGAGGATTCTTTGGAAAAGAACCTTAACAGCGACACTGGAGCTTGCTTTTATAACACAATACGAATCACTGTGTATGCGGCTCGCTCAAAGGGTGCACGAAGCGCAAGTGCTTACGTAATTTCGGACTATTGACATTGCGATAAAGTAGTCAATAGCCCAAGGCAATCCACAGCATGGCTTGCAAAAACTTCTACTAGGCAAGATCAAAACTAGGTGAGCGTATCTTTGCGTAATCAGAGAGTGAAGAATGTAGAGGCCTACCGAACTGTCAAATTGAATTTGTTGCTGTGACAACAACAGTACACTGAGATAGGCGCAGTACACAGGCGCTCACGGGAAGAGTACAAATGAAGCTGTGCAATGTGAAATGGGCTGGGCAAGTCTTGAAGGTAGGGAAGCTCACAGTAAAATTAATTATGAGGAAAGACTGAGAAATATCGAAGAAAGGAAATGGGCTGGGAAAGTGTTCAGGTATTTGTACAGGAAAAACATTGATTCAGAGTTCAGAAAAAGAACTAGGAAGCTTACCAGCAAGTATGCGGCCTGTATGATGAGCAATACAGCAAGGAATAACGTCAAGCGGGAATTGAGAGAGGCTTAGATAATCTTATGGGGGCCGGCAATGGAAAAGAAACCTGCCATCTGTAACTATTTAACAGAAAAAAAACGAAATCAGGAAAAAGCAATTTATCATAACTCAAAGGCAAGCTTACTACTTTTCCAAGCGAGATCAGGTTGCCTTAGAACACGCAATTATAAGGCGAGGTCAGGATGCTTAGAAAATGCACTTATAAAGCGAGATATAAGAAGGAAGAAGAATCATGTGCATAGTTCGGCATAGAGTCTCTCACTACGTTACCTGGAGGGAAATCTGGCACTGCTGCTCTGTGGTACGCATGGGGATGCCGGTATAGATTTTGACTGCGGATAGGCATTGTTCTTGGAGAGCCAGGACACCTGCCTCGAAAGCCCCATTCCGCTTGTCTCAATGATTCATTCTCTACTAAAACAGCACGTAAAATCCTGTTTTAGTTCTGTTATTGCACGAAAACATGTTTTGTTTAATTATGAAAACTTGTTATTGCATGTACAATTATATGAAATGTATAAAGTATCAGCGGGCCGCCATAGTTGGAAGACAGACGACAAAATTCGTGCTTGCTTTGGAACAATTTGTCGTTTGTTCTTGCTTTTATTCGCTTCGTTATGCATGTAGGGGAGTAAACGTCATTGGAAGATGTAATATGGATGAATGAATGCCTTTTGTGAAGATTTTACTTTAAGGACGCGTTATTTGTGCAGCCATATCCTCGTTTTAGACGAAGCCTCTTACAACATCTGCGAACACAAGCCTCGCAGATGCATATATCGTCATTGGATCCCATGACGGCACAGCGCGCCTTAGGAAACTCCCATAGATGGTAGTGCTAGATTTCCCTCTAGGTCTTATAGTGAGAAACTCACTATAACTCACCACTGTATGTGATGCGGTAAAGCTAGGGAAGTGATAGAGCATGTTTTATTAGAATGTGGTACCAAGGTACAAGGTACCGCTGGCCTCCTTGAAGCCCTTGGGTGCAGCGAGAGCAGGGGGAAAGTGAACATGTCCGATATAGAGGTTAATAAGAGGCGATTGGAAGATTGGTGGAAAAGTAGGGAAAAGCAAAGTTCAAAATAGGGGTTCAGAAATTTTGGTTATGGGAATTGATGGAGGGGAGCTAGTTTTTTATTTTTTAACATAGGTAGGACATTAGGCAATATAATAATAGCAGCTTAGTGGCGTAACCCACCGCTCCGCCCCAAAGGGGGCGGGCATAAGATCTATCCAACCATCCTTGTGAATATGCAATGAAGTTGTAGAAAATTCAGCGTGGACTCAAGGTAGGATTCCCTCTGTCTTTATTGTTGTTCACGCCTTGCGTTAAGGGCGTAGAAAGACGATTGGACAAGAGCGAATCAGGTTTCGATGTCTTTTACATCGGGGATGTGCAAAGGGTTAAGCAGAAATTCACTGGGCTGATGTATGCCGACGACATAGTGCTTATAGCGAACAATGCGAGAAATTCACAGAGATGCGATTATGTGTGGCAATACAGCGACAAAGTTAGACCTTCAGTTTAGCACATAGAAATCTGGAATTATATCTCTAACGAAGAGACTTGTAATGACGGGGTGTCATTTTAACAGCACCTCTGTACTCATGGCCGAGAAACATAATTACCTGGGTGTACACACAAACGACGAAAAACGACTCAAGCACCTGCTAAGATAATGTAAGAATGAAGAGGAAGTGGAATGCAGCAATTGTGAAAGATGGAGGACTTTCAGGCTAAATAAATATAAGGTGGGGCGAGCAATTTCAAGCGAGTAATGATGCCAGCCCTAGTGGTCACACTTGCCATTCTATGCTTAAAATCGCACTTCTCGGCGTTAGAAGTGCACCAAAGATTGGTAGGCTGGTTGACTTTGGTAGCCCGCAATAAACCCACAAACGAGGCAGTGTGGGGCGACATGGCCTCTTTTGAAGAAGCGCAGAGCAAATTTCGTTTTGAAGAAGTGCTTAGAAACCTGGATCGTAAAACATCTATCCTGCGATACGCAATTACTTAAATTTACAACCGACTTTAATACGGACAATACCCCCAAAAACTTACAGCATTTTTCTTGATTCCTCCAAAGCTATTGGCTGTGTTGTTCATTGCTGGCCGTTTTCACAATGAAATTCCCTCGAACTAGACTTTGCTGTTTGTCTCGGATTAAAATGTTTTTATGATATTGCAAATAATTTACATTTGTTAATAGCTGTGGTTCTTCCCTGGCTGATGTAACTTCGGGAGTCCCTCAGAGCGGTGTCCTAGGCCCTTTACTTTTCCTAATTTACATCAATGAGATTGCGATAAGTCCAATAGCATTTCTTCATGTATAGGGCTTTTCGCTGATGATTGTATTGTTTGTAGACGAAAAACTTCTCCCGTCATCCTGCAAAATGACACTAACCTAATAAGTTCGTGGTGTAGTAAATCGGAAATGGTTGTACGTTCAGGCAAATGCAAATTCATTTCTTTCAGTCGCAAGGTATCCAATTCAGATTTTTCCTACTTAATTAACAACTCTGCCATATTTCGTGTTCAGTCATAAAAGTATCTAGGAATACACCTGAGTCACGATCTTTCACGGTCACCCCACCTTACTGCTGTCTGTGCTAAAGCGTCCAAAACGCTTGGGTCCACTCATTGCAATCTGTGTAAATCGCCATCTAACATTCGCAAGTTAAATTACCTAACGTTCACGCCCACAGTTAGCATTCTCGTCATCGATCCCCTCCCCCGTCTCTTCCCCAAGATTACTTAATCAATTTTAGCCTGCAGGAAAATGATACTACCTGGGGATCTTTACAAGAATTACGCAATCGGGCTCGGTAATGACCTCACATGTATTTCAAATAATTTAGAAACCGGTACTCTCGCAGCATAAGAGTATAGCGTTGTGCCAGAATCAACAGTTGTTGGCATAAATCAGCGTACGGAGATTCAGATTAGGACAGCGGCACGAGGCTTGGTGCAACGACTGAATTCCCGGGTGGCTGGCCTTGTTTGGGATTCCAAATGAAAAGGCGCAGAGTGCAGATCGGGCAGTGATGATTCTGTCTATGAACGCCTGAACATTGAAGCCAAAGTCCGCGAGGCCTTCGTCACTGAGGAGAGACACTACCCGCCCGCGAAGACAATGTCACATGTGTCACCTCTGCTTCACAAGCACCTACTATAGCCTACAAATATCTAGCAGCAACACGAACAACGGGAACACATCGCGTTAAAATATGCACCGCACACCACGACAAAAATACGCGGTATCACAAGAAGAATGAGAAGGTACAAGAAGCAAAGTATTGTCTCTATAGCAGCCTTTAATTAAAGTGCATCGGTGTGGAGCATGACGTCGGCAGGAAGGCTATTCCACTCCGAAGCAGTCTTCACGAACAAGCAGATAGATGTGCAGCATTTTGAGCAAGCGGAGGGTAACAGCGTTTTATTGCTCATGCGGCAGGGCAGTCGGTGCGCTGGTAGAATGATTGGAGCACTGAGCTAATAAATGTTAAAACTCTGAATATAGGCACATCATAGAAATTTGACGCCTTTGCGCTTCAACTCCTTGGCCCAAGAAAGCAATTTTTTTTTTGAAGGGCGCAACTTTGACTATTATGGGTCTGTTCTTGTTACTCCTGAATTTAGCTAGCGTATGCACTCTTTCTCAAACTCTCGGTTCAATTGTGCTGCCCATTTGTACACAGTGGTGCTCAATTATTGGTGTTTCAGGTGCTACCGATGTTTCGTGATCGGAATCTGTCAAATAAATTAATAATAGAGTGCATCTCCTCGCTCTATCTTTCGCGTCATCGAGTCTAGCCTGTATTGACGCAATTTGGTTTGCACTCTGTTCGGCAAGTGTTCGAATGCCATCGACGTCATTCTTTAATGCGATAATGGACAAGCTGTCTTCCATTTTAGTCGGCCACTTTTCATTGCCACAGGACGATTTGTCGCTCTCAGATAATTTGTGTTTTAATTGCTTTCATTTCATCGAACAATGAGGTTTCGCTGAAACAGCTTTCATTAAGCGCCTCCTTAATTTTATTAGGTGCACCAACGCTGCGGCTAATAAGTCTGTCGTTTAGTTCGATATCGCCTGATAAGATGAGTAGCTGTCGAACAACAAGAATGCACTCAACAATAATGGCAAGGCAATACCGTGGGCCCGGCAGCAAAAGTACAGCAGCATAGCGAGTATGTCTAGTAAAGAGAATAGCCATGCTTTACCTGCAAGGCGAACAGTCGTCGCAGGCGGGTGTTCGTCAGCATTGCTGCAGTACTGCCGGGCCCACAGATGGTGGCGCAGGATCTGTACGGCTTTAAGATGCAGCGATGGGGTGAGAGCGTAGCCGCCAGTTGATTAGATATCTGCGGGTCCACGGGGGGGGGGGGGGGGGGGGAGTAGAAATAAAGGACGCGATCGTCTCGTTCGGTGGCGCTACTTGGCTCCGGGCAATGGAGGGGTAACACGCATGCTGAATGGTGTACGTTTAGGTTGGATGAACGAGCGCGTAATGCAACCAAAACACGCTGGGTATAAGACCCAAGGTACCCAAGTTCTTTGCACGCATTGGAAGGAATTCGCCTTACCGTCCCACTGGCTGTATCCGCCGAGCAAGAAAATGGCTGGACAGTGTACGCCCAGTTCTGCGGTGCCCGGCTTAGTGTGTTGATAGCCAACGGGCCGTGGGCATGTGGCCGAGGCAGAGAACCAGAGGTCCTTCAGGCAATACCGTAGCATTACACGTTGTGCAGCAGGAAGACAGCGAGAGTACCTGCAAGTCGAACAGTTGTCGCAGGTAAGCGTTCGTCAGCATGGCTGCAGTAGTAACGGGCACACATGCTCGCGATATTCACGCTACAGCTACAAGTGACGGGACAGGCAGGTCGCGTCGCGGAGCAACCACGCGGACGCGACATGAAGAAAGTAGTTGTCACAAATTTACCTTGTTTCACGAATCAATACAATTATAGTACAACAATCGTAAATCATGTCACTGAACCGACAAAATTGACGTGTCAGTGCCTGTACGGTAGACTTGTAATCAAGACACAAAAGAAATGGCCGTGACTAAAACAGTTCATGTGCTCTTGAACGTGTGAAGAAGTGACTTAGGATAGAATGAATGAATAAAACCAGGTTTATTCCGCATTAAAATTAAATTAAAGGGGTGACGATTGCGGTCCATTCTGTGAAGGGTGTTGTCAGTAGTTTGTATCACGCGAGACATTTCGGTGTGTTGCCCAGACGCTTGAACCGTCCTGATAAATTGTGGGTCCAGACGCTTGTACGTGCTCTGTGAAGCCGTTTGTTGACGTTTTTTCCTTCTTGACGTCATTCTGTGGTGTTTAGATTTCCAGTCTCACCTATGTACACAAACTTGTAATCTGCGCATAGCATTTTATAGACTACAGCAGGAAACTCGCATAAAGGCCGACCTTCAGATATATACGTTGACGAGGACCTGTTTAATTTCTAGTCGGCACGTGCGCTATACGTATGCCGTGTTTTTGAAAAACGCGCGTGAGAGCTTCACTTGTGTGCGTCATATAGGGGACCATGGCACGCTTTTTCGGAAGCGCTACTGTGGAAGCTTATGCTTGTGTTTGACGTTGACGCTTGAAGGCGCTTCTCGCGGCGTTCCGAATAAAGTATTTCAGATGCCGATTTCGCTTAAGGTCATCATCAAACTTTTTCAGTTCCGCTGCTGGATGTCATTCCCAAAAGAGACCCGCCATGGTTGCTCAGTGGCTATGATGTTGGGCTGCTGAGCACGAGGTCGCGGGATCGAATCCCGGCGGCGGCGGCCACATTTCGATGGGGGCGAAATGCGAAAACACTCGTGTGCTTAGATTTAGGTGCACGTTAAAGAACCCCAGGTGGTGAAAATTTCCGGAGTCCTCCACTACGGCGTGCATCATAACCAGAAAGTGGTTTCGGCACGTAAGACCCCATAATTTATTGTTTTAATTCCCAAAACACGCCTGAAGTGCGCGATTCACGAGAGGTGTCACAATGGGAGTCTTGTGAGACCCGGGGTGCACTGATATGAATTCGTTGTATCGGCCCCAGCGCGTAGGGTTTTTGTACAGATCAAAAGAAACATCACTTGAAGGCCGCTTTGGTGGCGTGTCCAGGAACGGTACAAGGCCATCGGCCTCTAGCTCGACTGTGGAATGCAAGGATGGTTCCATGTTGTTTAGGTGCTGAAGAAAACTTTGAACGTGCTTTTTCTCTAGGACACAAAAGCAGTCGTCCACGTACTGAAGAAACAGGTTCGACCGAGGCTCCAACCACTCCAGGACCCTTCATTGGACGTCCTCCATCGTTATGTTGACCATTGTTACGAAAATCAAGTCACCATTAAACGTAAAGTACGTGTTAGTCAAACAGAACTAAAGTGGTGCACAAAGCTTATAGACCTCAACTGACACACGATCAGACAAGGTCCAGTCTTCCTTAAGGAGCTCTGTGCAGGTTTCAATGACAAGATTCACAGGCACGCTCATGCAAAGCGAGCAAACCTCAAAGGAAACGAGTACGTTCTCATCGTCCTGGGTCAATGCCTTCACCTTCTTGATGTAGTCAATCGTGTTGCGGACGTGCGTCTCTCTTTCCTGTTAATGGTGCAGTTACTTTCTCAAGGTAATGTGACAACCGCAGAAGAGGGGATCTAGTAAAGTCGACGATTGGTCGTAGTGGCGTTCCACTTACTTACGAATGAATGAATGAATGAATGAATGAATGAATGAATGAATGAATGAATCGCTATGGCCATCGAACAAATACCGGTATTTGACTGCACAAACGCTTGCAGAGATCCCAGATGCAACTAGGCAAAGCAGTAGCTTTAGTGGCTGGTGTTAATTTATGGCGACTGTTGTGCACGTGTGTATGTGCGCGGTATCTCTCTCCTTCATTTGCTTCTCCTCTTTCTACTCCCGCCCCCCTCTTTGCTTCTTGTGAAGCAAAAAAACATCTTGTGAGGGTTTTTTTTTTTCGTCTTCGCACTTCTGCTGTGCGCCCTGACAGCAATATGCTAACGTGCTGTCAAAACAAATAAGGGCCCGAGCTCTGGCTTCCATATCGTACCGTAAGTTATCCCCAGTACCCATAATGGAAAACTGGAAAAACTCCAGCCCACGTACGGCACCCAAAGGAGCTGTTTTGTTCAGTGCAGTGTGAAACAAAGAAGCATAGGAAGCAAACCTGTCGACGTTCGCTTCCTATGGTCTACGCCGTAAATATTTATCACCCATGTCACCAAATTTTTTATACCTCACTGGTGTTATTTCGAAGGCCTTGCAGTTTGATTGTTCACATTTAGTGTATGCTTATGTGTTACTCAAACGTAGACATCTGCTGTTAGCGTCCTTCGAGGTTTCGCATTTGCAATACACAGCACTGCTGTAGTTGACGAGTTTTGCTGTAGTCAAGTAAGTTCTGAATTTCTGAAACCGGACGTGAGTGTTGGTCTTTTTTTGTTGTAGCGCTCCTGAATAACGAAAGACGAGGTCTACACGTTGAGGCCCTGTGCAGAATACCACGAGGAACATGCAATCCTGTTGCTAGGTGAAACACTTCTCTTGAAAAGTATGGGAGGAACGCTTTTGTTAATTTTTGTTGTTGTAGTTCTTCACTCGTACAGATGCCCGCGAAAATCAAATGAGCGCTTCTTCTTTCAGAGATAGTAGCTATAAAGTCAAACGCGGAACTACCGACCACTCCTCACTATCGAATCTAATTAGCGAAATCGTGAGAGAGAGAGAAAAAGTGGCACATGGACGGACAGACGGACGAATGGACAGACAATATAAATTTGTGGTTTGGATAGCACAAGCAATAGCGACAATAGCTGAGTATGGAACGAAAAGAAGGTATGCGCGCGCGGTCAAAAAGGCGAACAAATTTATGGAACCACATTCATGCAAGATATTTGCACAATGCGATCTCATGCGTACTGTGTGAAGCTACCAACTCGCCCCAGTTATAACGCCCATTCGAAATTGGTTAAATTGGGTAATATAAATATAAAATAATAAAGCGCGTGTCGTGTTATATATGAATGTTCGTAGCAAAGTGGGTCCTAATGGAAAATGTTCCTCAAGAGAGCGTTATTTTAAGCTGCCAATTACTTCAGCAAGAAAAAAAAACATAGGAACTGTAGAAGGCACCGGAATCATAGGAATGATTGGATTATGCTGCTGCGGACTCAAACAGGCACAAGCTGCGCTGTATTTACGCTAAGAATTATAAAAAAATACGACGTCTTTTTATGTTGCTTCAGTGCCTGATAAGCGATCGCCATAAAGAACGTCTTGAGTATCACTATCATTAGTGGGGGTCGATCGGCTGCAGAGCAATCACGAAACGTAAAATAAGTTTTGGGAAGCAGGGCTGAGATTAGGAAACATGATGGATGCTAAGCCTCAGCTTTTGCTTGAACTGCTCAGTTAAGAAGAGTGCGCACTGCGTAATTAGGAGATTTCAAATGGGCCCGGGTTAGTCTGTGGACAGACGCCGAGGCTGAAGAATATCAAGTGAGAATGTAAAAGCCAAAGCTAAAATGCAAGAATATGCGCAGAGAGCCGATTCGTTTCCTTGCCAAACCTTCTGTGTCAGCTTGCGTCAGGTCGCGCTCGAAAGCAAGCAGAGCTTTGGCTTAATGCTCTGTGAAGGGGATTTGAGGTGGCCGATCTGGCGTTCTGCGAAATTTTGAGCAGAGCCCGAGGATTCAGCCGGAAAGACGAAATGGAAGATATAACAAAAAAGAAATAGGCACACTGAGGCTTTAGACGCAAATGAGAAGGGATGAGAACTGCATTGCCAAGAAAGCAATAAAGATTGATACTGATGGCAACACCAGACGAGCTCGACCTAAGAAAATGTCGAAAGGGAATTCGAGGAAACTCTTGGCAGGCATGAAACTAGGAACGACAGAGTAAATCCTAGAAAAGCTAGTAAGAAAGGCGAATGTAGAAAATAGCTTCTTGAAGAAATATTGGACAGTTTTGCCGTAAAGGCGAAGCCCTGAAAGCGATAGCAAAGATTAGCGTTGCGCTGATGCCCCCATGAACGTGACGCGGTCCTGTGTTACCGCAAAACATCACGCAAGGTAACTGTTGCTGCGCAGCAGACAAGTGCCCCGGCTGCTATTAGGCGTCTCAAAGCGTGGCGTGATTATGAGAGCCGCCATCGGCGTTAACATGCATCGTACCTCGATGTGTACGGGATGAGAAAGAAGGAAAACCGACAGTGTTTGTAACTATGAGGTGTACAGTCCGTTCCACTAAGACCACTGTTTTGTATGCGCACAGCTGCACAGCGGCAACGCTAGTGTTGGTGCGTGCAACCCTCATGCCAGTAGCTGAACGTGGAACGCTGCCCTGGCACCGCCTCAAAGACTGATTGAGCGCGGCACGTGAGGGCGCATCCAATTGGCTTCATTATTTGTGTAACCAAACGCACTGCACGCCTCTCGCGTCTCTGGTGAGCTTCTAACCTTGCAAGGTCGGGTCTCTGTCGTGCTGTCATGCCGTGCGTGACAGAACGGCGGCGGCGGCGGTGGCACCGAGGACGCAAACGCGCCTCGAATGTTATTACAGTGGAGCTGTTAGAACCTCGCTGGGTTTCTCTTGACGTGCGCAGCTTCGCCGAGCTGGGGGAGAGAGCTGAGAGTGGGAAAACAGTACAAAAATATCATCGCGCACAGCATAGCGCCGTGGCGAGGGTTGGTGGAGCCTGGCGGGGGAGAAGGAGCGGCGCGCACGCGAGCGAGGAACACGGCCCGGATGCGTGCCCTCTCCTGTGGCGCGCGAGGCTGGGGGGTCAGGCGAGGGAGGAGGGGCGTTCTTCTCTGGCGGCTGCTAGGGTGCCTCGACGTCCTCCTCGCCCACCGCTCCGTACGGAGTGGAGACAACCGCGGCGTCTCCTACGGCGTTGGTCACGCGAATCGCGGACGCCGTAGGGCCGCTTTTCCGGCACTTGTTTCTCTTGTGGGCGGTTTGGCGCTACTTTAGTGGCCTTCCTCCAGCTTCGCTGGTCTCTGGTGTTTGCGATAGCAGAGTCACGCATAATTTTTGTGATTTCTACTGCAATCAAATGTTGAAGTGTTTGTCACATTTGCCGATATTTTTTTTTTTTTTTGCAGCGAAGCTGTTAAACATCTCTTTGGTAGGTTTTTTTCGTGTCCAAGTCCGTGGGAAAAAAAATTGGACTCATCTCGGAGGTTATGCAATACCGGACTTACCCGCGGCGGAGGGGAAGCAGGCTTCCAGTACTCACAAATGGAGAAGTCGACCCAATGTGCAAAACTGCGATAAAGACACCATATCAAACCAAAGCCACATCCTCTGGGAATGCGAGGGCCTTCCCCCACCCAGAGAGTTTCTGCCAGCTGCCTCAGAAACAATATGGGAGACCCTAATAAGCTGCCGCAGCGACGGCAGCACGCGACGTCGGGAGTGCCACCACTATCCTTTCGTGTATACAAGAACCAGCCTCGCAACAGATTTCATTGTTGCTGCAGCACCACAATGGGCAGGCAATCAATGCCTCGGACTCCCGAGGAGCAGCATGAATACCATGAGCGGCGAAGGGAAAAGAAATGGCAGTGCAACCAGTGGCGGCGCGCTGTCAAAATTACCATTACTACCATCACTCTTAATTACCATTACCCTAAAGCAATAAAGCATTGAAAACCCCCCTCAGCAGTTGTACTGATGATATATTATTGGTTTATAGTGAGATACAATCTTGGTTTTCGACAGCTTCGCTTGATATCCACTTTCGAAGGGCCGGAATGGCGAGTCAATTTTCTTTTAATTGTCTTGCATCTTTTTCCTTGTCATAACGTCATCGTGATGCCGTCGTCGTCACGCCTTCCACGTGGACCAATTCGTCCAAGTTGTCCAATAGCTTGAACCACTAGGTTTGCGCTCGTGCTTCCTGCATGAAACAGTTATCCCCCTTGTTTAAGTTGGGTTAGAGCTATTATCTGGGAAACACCATATTGGATGGCTATCTACGCATTAAGGCGCATTCACGAATCGTAAGCCATGGCACTCTGTGTATTACGGGAAACTAAAATTGCGTCTGTGTTCACAGTATAAGCGCAGAGTAGAAAGGTTAAACTCCCGGAAGGTATGTGCTTGGGTGTTGTGAAGTGAGCTACACCGCGATCAGGCTTGAGCATTGTAAAGATTTATCACGATTAACTAAAAACAAAGGAAGTGACACAGGGACCATGCGTTAATGTACAATTGTTCTTACGTAGGAGAAAGAGAAATAAATTTTATTTTAGGAAACGCAGAGGTGGACGTTGGTGTGAGCTCGTATGCTGTGGCCTACCACTTATCACATACGTGAGAGGAGCTGTGTAATATATTTCATGAATAAGCTTACGCAACCTCTAGCAGCACACAGTGGTTGCTCAGTGGCTATGGTGCTGGGCTGCTGAGCACGAGGTCACGGGATCGAGTCCCGACCACGGCGAAAACACCCGTGTGCTTAGATTTAGGTGCTCGTTAAAGAACCCCAGGTGGTCAAAATTTTCAGTCCTCCACTATAGCCTGTCTCATAATTCGAAAGTGGTTTTGGAACGTAAAATCCCATAATTTAATTTTTTTTAACCTCTAGCATTCAGATTGTCTCAAGGTTTTCAGTCCGGCCATCGACAAAGGCAATACTTGGTTGTCACATTGCTCAGTACGCACACAGACGACAGCTACGTACAGACAAAGCTGGCTCTATAGGTGGAAAAGATGTCAATGATAGGCTCAAGGCTTCGCGAGAAAAAAAAAAAAACGTGCGCAGCTTGCACTAATGGTTCAAGGCTAGAGTCAACAGCGGAACTTCTGGTCACCTAGCTTTTACGTGGTTTGCCTAAGTTTTTTGTAGGTTTCGCGAGAATATGTTAGGTTTTCCGAAGTAGTTGGTAGGCTGGGCTAAGTCGTTTCTAGGTTTTGCGAGGTTATGCTAGGTTTTGCTAAGTTGTTGTCTCAGCGAGCTTGACAGTGAAATTTTTTGAGCAGTCGCCGGCCGGGATCACTTTCTCAGCAACGTCGAGCGTTTAGGCGGTGACTCTCGCGTTCCCTGGTCTGAAACACGGCATCCTCGACTCGGCGTCGCCTCTTCTCTGCCGCAGCTTCGGCGTGGTGTTCCGGATCAGCTCGGTGGCGATGCACCGCTTCTCGCTTTGCAGTACGGTGATCTTCCTGGTTAGCCATCGCTGCTTCTAGCGTCCGGACTTTCTTCGGTCTTCCTATGGCAGCAGTATGGAGTAGAGGAGGCGAGGGGTGTGTCGCTGCTTCGACTGTTCCGAGCTTTCACTCGCCTATGATGTCACGACTCCGCCCTACGCACATGGGGTACGAGGAGGTTACGTGTCTCAGTGCTCTCGCAGGTGGTTGCTAGGCAACGCGAGGTGGTGCACAGCTGGGCTGAGTTCTCTGGTAACGCTCCACGGTGGAAATAAAAGCTTAAACAGCTCCGCCGTTAAAATCGCAGGGGGAAAGGAAACATTGCAAAGTTTCTTTGTGTACGGTGTATGTTACAAGCCGAGTGAATCTATCGAGAGTGATGACAGGGAATAGGAAGGGGAGTTTAATTAGACAATTTTAGTATAGCGTTTGTAACAAAACGTTAATGCACTACACTCGCAAAAATAGCGTTAACCTCACAGCTCATGCTCCGAATATTGTTGGATTTCTGTGGTTTACCTGCACTATGATAACGTGCGTTATTTGGCGAGTTTAACAAATGGTGTAACGTTTGTAACGTTTACGTGCGTTGAGAAATGGCATTGTCGAACATGGCAGCCCCCGTAGCTCCCGCTTCACCGTGAATTCTCGAGATAGCTACGCTCTCACTCTTGTTGATCGCCAGTGACCACTGAAATCAGGTTTTGCGTTCTCTTAACTCACTTGAAAAGTTAGTTATGAGCACGTAGCGCGTCTAATTTCCGAGGTCCTTTTGCGATTACTGCGCCCGTAGGCCTGACGAGACGTGTCCTTACAGCAACAGAATGGTTGCTAATGCATTTTCTTGGCTTGGATGCGTTTGCCAAGAGGCATCAGATGGCGCCCTGCCTCTTAACGTCTTCCTTAGGTTTGCGTTCCCGCACATTAAACTAAATGTCTTGAAGGGACGCACACCATAATGTTCCGCAAAGGTTCTTGTGTTTAACGTACCTAAGGCGACAACCGATATATGAAATTGTCTAGTATGTTCACACCACTACCTGAAGTGCGCATGAACAACGTTGTCACAGTTTGTTTGCAGAGAAGGCCAGTTCCCATGGATGTTGCAGGAAATCCACCAAGCAGATATTCGTTGCGAAAACTGATCGCTAGACTGCTCGCTGTGATGACGACGTAGGAATAACGACAAAAAAAAAGCGGTCATCTATATACGGGCGCGAAAGAGTCGTAGTTTAAATTAAGGCACGCTGGAGCATTCTCGTAAAATTTTCAATTTTTTTTTAGTGACGAGTTGTAAAACAGAACTGTTTGGAGGAAGACGATAAACGCTTTGTGTTGGTTGGTTTTGTTTGCAGCGAGGTTACATGGCACACAGTGAAATAACGCGGTTTCCGCTCCCGCGATCACGAAATGACTGCCGCTTTTTTGCGTGCTCTTCCTCGTCATGCCTTTACTTATTTCTTTTTCTATGGAGTCTTGCAAAATGGCCTTTTCAAGCAACCTTACTTTTGGAAAGTTTTCTGCAAGAACGGGCTCCAGGTCATCCCCTGTGGGATCATGTTCATAAAACTACATCTTTCACGTACTGTTTTGTGCCCTCAACAGTCTATGTCATTCGATCAGTGCATATACGAAACTTGTGCCTGTGTGTTTTCCGCAGATCACTGGGGGTATCGCCTGTCCGCGACCCACAGCGTTCATTCCGAGCTGTTACCCAACCGACCAAGCTTAGGGAGTTCAACGCAATGTGTTACAACATGTAGATTTCAGTAGCCGCCACATATTGGCGTGCTTACTTCGCGTATAGGGCATTATAGATCTCAACTCATTAGAGTTGCAAAAATAATAAAGTTTTCAAATGCAACATAATAGTATTGCTAGAAACAAAAACTGACATTGTGTATGGAACTACATACGTAATCATAAAAGCCAAACCACTTTCATCCATTCTGACTTGCTTTAACGAGAGAGCCCAGAACTCGGGTGTAATAATGTGCAGTACAACGATGCTTACTCCGACCGCTTGGCCGCCAGTACTACATATCTATTTACTAGACCAACCAGTATAAGTTAAAGAAGTTTAGTTGAAGTTCAGGTACATATACTTCACCTTTTGAGAGAGGCCTTCTGCGCCATGGTGACCCCAAAAACAGTGCATTTGGGTTGTTTCATGACAAAAAAGGGCTATGTTAAGTATTTTTAACCAGGTGGGGGAATCGGAAATTAGTTTTAAGAACCTTACCCCTCGCATCGTCAGCCCGTTTAAGAAAGTAGTAATAAATTACTTGCTGGGACTATTTTCACCCAACGGCTCGATCTCTCAAGTTGCTGCGTGTATTATCTAACTATAAGCTTTGAAATAACAATATTTTCTCTTGAGCCACTATATATTGGAACATCGAGATGGCCCCACTCATTATGTTTGATGTCATCAGTTTCGAATTCAAATGTCACGCAATCCGCCTTTCACACATTGCAGTTAATCTTCGTATATATTTAGCAAGGTTGTGAGGGTTCAAGGTTGAAATTTACTGACCACTTAGTTTGTAGCATAACATGCAGACTCTGTGCTGATCTCATGCACATTTTAGTGCTTCTTGCAAGTGTTTCCTATTTTTAAAATGTTACTCAAATGTTAAATTGTCATTGAAAATGCGGTATTTGAACAACAAAATAGGAATATCTGAAGTTCCTGATAAATTGCGGTAATGACGCCAGGGAATGTCTTCTATGATAAGAAATAAAGGAAGTATAGTGTTCCTGAGAGGACCACAAATATTTCGAAAGGAAATCTCGCTCCTTCTTGCATTGTTTATGACTCTCAAGTTAGTCAAGCAGTAGCCTATTCTGATTTCTGGAAAGTGGTGCTAGGACGGCGCGGTTCCTGAATTTGACTTCTTGGATAGCGCCATTTGAAGCAACACCTTTTACCAGAACATATTATTGAACTGCACCATGCATACCATTACAGTGACCGCTCACGAAGAACTTTGGGAAATCCAGGAATATACAAAGTAGATTAAAAACTGGCGGAAGCCATGAATGAGCAAGGTATAGTCCGTACTGCAAGTTAGTCAAAATACATGACATAGTAATGCGCATAGACTACGTTGATAAACAGACACCAAATATTGAAGCCGGGAGGAAAAAGTTCAGCCTGCGTCATACTTAGTGCGAACACGCCTTAAGTGCCATTTCGTTTCTCTTGTGGGTGGTTCACGATTGTGCAGAAATACGGCTAGTTGCCTGTAGCTAAAGATGCCTCCTTTGAAAAAGATATTACGGTGATGTTCGTTCATGCAGGCGTTGGGCCACCCTTATGTAAAAATGCTTTCATATTTTGTATTTCAGCAACGTTTCTAAAGGAACTATTTGTACAGGAAGAAAATCTCATTGGGGAAGTAAAATTAACCTTAGTTTTGAAACCCGAGCCCATAAACACCCGTAACAGGCGGTCTACCTTCAGGACGAAACGGGAATTTAGTTCTAAGCAGTAGGGTGGACTGACCGCGTAGGAATATGAAACATTGAGTAGGAATATGAAACATTGATTTAACACACATGTGCTACTTTAAATTGTGACGTAGCGAGAGGGTAATGAAACAAGTAGCTGTCGTTCACATTTGCTGTGGGAATGCCGACAGCTCCAAATTTATTATTTTATAGCCACTTTGACTTTGCGAGTTTCTGCGGATTACATCAAGTTGAAAGGAACCTGATTGCCTCATTTTTTATTGCGGCAGAGCTTCAGTCGACTCAAGTGCTAGGAACTTAAATTATGCATCGGTAATCAATTTGCCTTAGCCAAGGACAACACAGAAAATGCAGATGCGTTCTTCGCACTAAGTATGGAAATGAGAATGGACGGCTTCCTTTTAAATTCACGCGAACGCAACGCCGCCGGCAGGGTTCTGGATCTCCGTCGTAGTACGATGGCCGTTGGACAAGAAGCGCCGCCAGTGAGTCCCAGAACGAGGATGAATGACCACACGTGTTCGCGCGTAGTGCCCGATACAGGTATATACTATATGCAAAGGCTGAAGGCTGCGATTCGGCCGTCGGGGCGGCCATTGGATTCGGACGAAGTTTCGCTGCGCATATGAGACTCCATGGCACGTACGTAACACCAGTCCGAGCACTGTTCTCAAGCCGTCGTATGTACTCAATGTGGACTTCGTCTTACCCTCTTCCCAACCTCAACTTTTTGCTGCGGGTCATGGTGGTAAAATATAAGCAAATGGTGCGAATTACATGAAGATTTTAATAAAAAACCCTTGTGCAGGCGTAGTTGGGTGGTATAGGGTTGGAATTTGCAGGCTACGCGTATCCTGGTTCAATTTATAGTTTCCTCTATTGCAATGTGGGGGCAGTGGGGCCAAGAATATTGTTATAAATAATTGTCAGTATGCACAAATGCAACGAGTCCTACAAAATAAAACTGCAAGCTTTCTATTAACGAGATAAGAAGGAGGAGTTGGCGTGTGAATGCGGCGCGAGTTGCTCTTTATCTCATAAAGAAGTAGAGTTTTACACCAATGCTCATATTCATTCTTGTACCTAACTATAATACTCTTTTATGTGTCGGCACTCTTTGGCCATCATTGGCCCTTGCGCACAAAACACCCTATAACATCATCATAGATGCAACATAAAGTCATAGCATAAAGTACATATATACCTGGTTTATATGTTGCATATGTATAGTGAATAATTAACCCATACTTGTCCATCAGAGTGCGCCAGCTACGGGGGAAAAAAGGAAACTTAAAAAGTTTCATCTGGCTGGATGGGTGGCTGGCTGGCTCGCTTAAGCTATTATATAATGTTCGTTGTCAACGCTGTTGAATCGTGCGCAAGCTTTTCTGCCGATATATACGTGAGGAAGGATAGATGAACCTCAAAGCCTCTCTATAGAGTGTTTTAACAAAAACAATGCATTCGAAAGAAATGATGCATTTGCAGGTGCCTCCAAGTAAGTGACAACTGAAAAAAAATTTCCCTAATCGTCCTAAGGTACAGGTCACTGCAACAGGTTCTGTGCAGACTGTATGTAGCGTTGCCTTCGTGAATAGAAAGCATGGCATGTTTGTTTCTCAACAGGCAACGTTCGCAAAGGTTCGGAATGGCAATCCACCACTCTTGGCCGAATGCACGCACCACCTTGGAAACCCAGACAATACAAACATTTGAAACAATTTTTTTCTTTTTTTTACAGATGCGTGCCTCTCGGAGCAACTGATACATCAAAGACGGCGAATACGTATGAGCAAGCTCTCCCAGTGTTCGTCGGAAGTGCTAGCGAACTGTTTTCGCTAGATGTTGATGATCCACCAATGCCGCCACCACCTGCGTATTCTCACTGGCGGCCGGGTTGTGCGGCCGCTTCGGGGCTCCCATGAAGACTGCGTTGCTGGACCACGTCGTCAGCAGTCGCCGCCTCAACCTTACAATCTTCTTGCTGATCTGCAACGCGGAGCCGGTGAAACACAACGTGAGTAAGGAAAAATCACAGATTACTCGCTAATAAGATTTGAGTCCGGTGCAGGCAAGGTTGCTTTTCTTTTATAGCCATTGATAATTACATTTCAAAGCGGGAATTCGGGACCCTGACGTAGGTCAGACATTCATTGACATTTGCTATCGAGCACGCCGCCGCATGACGGTGCCCGAAAATGCTTGGAGAAGTCCTCAAAACAGCTTCGTTGTACGAAATCAACGAACTTCATCTAAAAATCCCGTCGAATCAAGAGAAAATGCGTGCTCCTCACGATGCCTACGTAACTGAATGACTGGAGAGCCGGATATAGCTCCGGTGGCAATAGCATGCAACACAGTGCCAAAGACATTTGCGCCGCATGGCTAAACCATCACACTTTCCTCGCTTCCGCAGATGCAATCGACGTTGTTGGCCAATCTCAAGGTCATAACGGACTGCTACTGTGCGCTTTGGCAAGAAAGCTATTACGAGATGGTTGTTTTCGGCGCATGGTTCTAGAAGGCAAAAAAATGACAAAAGTGTCCCTTAGACGTAACGTATACGGTCATAGGGCTAGGTGCCCCGGAAATGCATAATCTCTAGCGGCGGCGTAAGATCAGGAAGGCACATATAACAGATTGAAAACAGGCGTAGCCTCTGATTGGACCAAGCTTCTCAGGTATAAGGGGACGTGCGGGCAGTTGCCTTTGGGAGAACAACAAACATTACATTAGAATATGTTATTCGCGAGACCATTCCACTATTGCGGCAGATATCAACGTTTTAGTTACACTACGCGTTGTCGCAGCTAACACGTCATTCTTTCCCCCTGAAACTATTTATGTACACATGTAAACTCCTGCTACCTGGAACAGATTTTTTTACGGAACCTGTGAGGTCGATTACATCTTTCTTTCTTTCTTTCTTTCTTTCTTTCTTTCTTTCTTTCTTTCTTTCTTTCTTTCTCCTATTTATTTATTCATTTCTTTTATTATTTGTTTGTTTATTTGCTTGTTTATTTATTTATTCATTCCATTCTTTGATTCTTGTTTTCTTTCTTTGGCGCGGAAGTGGCGTTTCATTTTCGATTGATGGATTGCAGCACCTTCACAGTGCAAATAACTAGTTCTCCAAGGACTCATTGCAGACACCCATACAACGTCAGCTGCAAAGTCATGAAACTTGATAAACTTGTAACTGATTACTACACCGAGTCCTTGGAGAACTAGTTATTTGCACTCTGAACGTACTGCAATCCATCAATCGAAAATGAAACGCCACTTCCGCGCCAAATACCTCAAGCTAGAAGTCAAGTGTTTGACAGGGAAACTGAAGCGAGGGAGAGAAAACAGCTTGTTGAGACCTAAAAGTTTGAGATTACACCTGCTAGCTCCTCCTACTTCTTGCGCTCTGCCCCAAACAATTTGCGATCTTCTCCAAAACAACTTTCGTATACCTTCCCCACAAAAAAGGAAATATGAACCCCTAAACGACAATATCGATAAAGCGAGGCCTCAACTAATGCAAACATTGTGCCAGACAGCTAAGATCTGAAGATTACTCTGCGGCCGGGAAAGAAATATATAACTACCGGAGTACATTCAGAGGAGGCGCAAGGGTTTCTTAATAAAACGGCAGTCTCAATCCACTAGCAATAATCAAATTGTCAAAATTTCGATCACTTTCTCATGCAGCTTCAAAGCACTTCCTATTTTCCCAGGATTTTCTTAAAAGAGACTTTAGTTTACGCTAATACTTGCAGGAGTGAAATGTTTGTGCAGTTTCTCGTCTTCTTAACTTATGTCTAGTTTTCTCTGAGTGTTCACAGATGAGTTCTTGTCTGCATCGGTGTGGGCCAAGTTCGATCTCCAAGATCATTTCTCTTACACTTTCTTGCTTTCTTTGCGTTGTCAGCTGATTACACGCGCCGTCATTCTGTCACTCTTCACCCTTTCAATTATACGGTTGATAGATTAAGCCTTCAGGGAAAGGTTTTCTCCTTTTCCAAGTAGCGAAAGAAAGGGCGGAGAGATAAGCGAAGCTTGCCGCCACAGCGAACTTCTTGCCATCGTGTGAGTACCGTTATCACCAAGCTCAGGGTGGTTTACTCCCTATCTGTGCGAGACACGGCAATTGAGGAGCTTCATTGCTGAACTAAATATTGTTATTTGTTTTGCCGATGCTTGCAAAACGGTGTGAACTGTTCCAGAGACCAATGATCATAAATAATTTTATTCGCTGCTTTTGAGTAACGAGCACCTTTAAAGTAAGAGCCACTTTACACCACTGACTAGAACAATTTGTTCTTTCATATGAGCTTTTGTGGCGAATAAGTTCTTGGGGAACACGTTTTTATATTTCCGACGGTGATTTAGTTTCGCTTTAAAAATGAGTCGCAAGTGTCAGTAGAAGCGTTGAGTGTGCCTGCTCTGCAACACATAGAATTATATAAAGCCAGCCTGCTATTCTTTATTCATGACGTTGTGCCTAGTGGCGAAAATGATTGGGCGAGCAGATTCAGGCGCAGAATATTCAGAATAAGTTGAGAATATTTAGGTTCAGAATATTCTGGGGTCTTGGGTGGTTCGTTGCTGGTTTGGTTTTGTTAACCTGGTGGCCTATAGACGTTCCATACTTAGGAAGTAAACAGCACGAGAAACACGAGGACGTAAAAATGAAGTAGGCAACACACGTCTTTATACACGAGTCTCTTGAACACATGTCAACACACCTCCTCGCGACACGCGCCTTCGTCTCCCTGTTTCCTGCGCTGCTTTGTTTTTAAAGCATGGATCTCTACCAACGAGTCCAGCTTGATGTCTTGTTGACGCCATGCTTGTTCCATGCTTAGATGTTTGTTGAGACATAGCGCAGAATAACGCGAAGTATCGTACGTTAGCAATAAGCGAGTTCGGCCATAGTTAATATGCATTTTCTATATTTCATGCAGGTGTTAACTTACTAGCACGAAATATGCTTTCTAAGAGGGAAATACAAGGGACGTGGCGTTACCTCACTGCAGACATGGACCACGCTACCACGTCGTGCCGGCGTGGTAGCGTAGGCGTGGCGAACTATACACCGTCCATGGAAGTTCGCACCCGAGGTCGGCTTGATCGGCAGCTTATGAATGTGTTCTTTCTTTTGTATGTCTGTGTTTATTTTAAATCCCCACCATCGACATTCACCCCTGCTGAGGCCACTGAGCCATACTTATCAAAGTTCATTCTGTCGAGTCGCAAAAGTGGTGAATGGCAATAGCTTTTGCAGGGCTTCTCTAACTTTAGTAGAGCGTTAAACATCTTTACCAATGCACCCTCCCATGCCATTATGAAATTCGACACGTGCAAATACTACAACAGGTGGAAACAAATACCAAAATACCGTTCTGGAAATGAAAAAACTATGAAGCATAGCTTCTCTTGGTCAGACATTGCGCCTCGTCATCTGGAACTTTGAATGGCTGATATTTTTTTCTTTGTCGGTTGACTAGCTTGTTCCCTGTGAGCCAACAGTGACCATTGAAGACGCCACAAGAGTTTCGCGTGTATGGAAAGGGGGAGGGGGCAGCAAAGCAAATCTGAATCCGCTAGCAACAGACAAAAGTGGGAACCTCGGTTAATACTACGAACTGGCACAATGCGCCTACCGTCCCGTTATAGTCTGTTAACTTCTATAGGTTGGTCAGAAAGGCGGAGACCTTAACTCAAAGATACCTGTATACGTAGTTTTCGTGGCATATTAAAACGAGTGGCTAGGCAAGTGGCATGTCGCCTAGCCCTGAGCTTCTGTTTCGGCTTGTTATCTCTGGGTGCACTTAGCGCTGGAGCAAGAGGTAATATCTACGCAAATACGGTCGCACGCCAGGTGTCATGATGCACTGTAATTTTGTAGAGGGAACGAACAGGGGGGAAGCATCTGCTGTCCTTGTTTTCTCCTTCAGTGAACAGACGCAGACAACGACCGGTGACTCAGCTCGTTTCAGGTTAGATGGGCAAATACTTTTGTGCAGCAGCATTCGCGTGGTCTTAAATAAGGGAGGACGAAAAGCCACCATCTGTCTCCACCCTGTTGCAGAAGAATAAAATCAAGTTTACTATGCGGAAGGTCTTTTCCACTAACAGTGCGATTGCAGAAGGAGCTCACAACTGAACACGGTACAAAAGCTCACAAAATTTTGAGAAAACCCTATACAAAGGTTTACTGAACAAGAGACAAGTGATCAAAATGTCACCGTTTATTACCCAAGCTAGTTGAAGTATATTTTAGAAACTTTCTTTTTATTATGAACGAACACAATCTTACCGGCTCAAATATATACTGGAGCAGGAATCGCGACATCTTTTACCTAGCCTATATGTCATTACGAATCATTACATGTCATGATTACGAGAAAGCGTTTGATTCAGTTGAAACCTCAGAAGTCATGGAGGCATTACGGAATCAGGGTGTAGATGAGCCGTATGTGAAAATACTGAAAGATATCTATAGCGACTTCACAGCCACCGTAGTCCTCCATAAAGAAAGCAACAAAATCCCAATAAAGCAAGGCGTCAGGCAGGGAGATACGATCTCTCCAATGCTATTCACAGCATGTTTACAGGAGGTATTCAGAGAACTGGATTGGGAAGAATTGGGGATAAGAGTTAGCGGAGTATATCTTAGTAACTTGCGATTCGCTGAATATATTGCCTTCAGGAGATACTCAGGAGACCAATTGCAATGCATGCTCACTGCCCTGGAGAGGCAAAGCAGAAGGGTGGGACTCTAAAATTATTCTGCAGAAAACTAAAGTAATGTTTAACAGTCTCGGAAGAGAACAGCAGTTTACGATAGGTAGCGACGCACAAAGCGTGCGTCGCTACCTGTCGCTACAAGAAGATCTACTTAGGGCAGGTAGTGACTGCGGATCCGGATCATGAGACTGAAATAATCAGAAGAATAAGAATGGGCTGGGGTGCGTTTGGCAGGCATTCTCAGATCATGAACAGCAGGTTGCCATTATCCCTCAAGAGAAAAGTGTATAATAACTGTGTCTTACCAGTACTCACGTGCGGGGTACAAACCTGGAGGCTTACGAGAAGGGTTCTACTTAAATTGAGGACGACGCAACGAGCTATGGAACGAAGAATGATGGGTGTAACCTTAAGGGATAAGAAAAGAGCAGATTGGATGAGGGAACAAACGCGAGTTAATGACATCTTAGTTGAAATTAAGAAAAAGAAACGGGCATGGGCAGGACATGTAATGAGAAGGGAAGATAACCGATGGTCATTAAGGGTTACGGACTGGATTCCAAGGGAAGGGAAGCGTAGCAGGGGGCGGCAGAAAGTCAGGTGGGCGGATGAGATTAAGGAGTTTGCAGGGACGACATGGCCGAAATTAGCACACGACCGGAAGAGTTGGAGAAGTATGGGAGAGGCCTTTGCCCTGCAGTGGGCGTAACCAGGCTGATGATGATGATGATGATGATGATGATATTTCATAGCCTGCCAGTTACTTAGTCTCAATTTAATTTTATTACAGCAATTTTCGCTAGCGCCTTTCTTCTTGCGGCATCACGCCTCAAGAGATCTGTTCTCCTAAAGAAAGAAAATCAGTGCCTTTCCACTTTATAAAGAAGGATGACCAGCGAAGTTGTGTATGTGGGCCCCTTAATGGCGAAGTGCACCTCCACCGCGGAGGTGCTGTTCCGGGCTGGGCCAACCCGCGGCAGCGGTGACGCAGACGTTAAGCACTCCCCATACGTGGGCCGTTCCCAAAGATAGTGCAATGCAGAGCCGACCCGTGGTGGAGGGGAAGCAGGCTTTAAGCCCTCCCTATAGGTGGGCCGATCTCGAACATAGTAAACTACCGGGCCTACCCGCGGCTGAGGTGAAGCAGGCTTTAAGCCCGCCCCATACGTGGGCCCATCCCGAAAACAGTGCAATGCCGGGCCTACCAGCGGCGGTGGTGAAGCAGGCGTTAAGCACTCCTCATACGTGGGCTGACCTTGAGGATAGTGCAATACCGGACCGACCCGCGGCGGTGGTGCAGTACGCCATTAACGGGCCCACATTCACAGCTTCGCTGGCCATCCTGCCTCACAGAGTGGAACGGGCCGGAATTTTTCCTCTGAACAAGAAACAAACATCGAATAATACAACAATGGAGAAGTCACTAATGAACATGCATGATTATATGGCAAGAGAGCGCAAGAAAACGGATTTTACTTTTGTTCCTGGGCACACGCTGTATGTTGTATGGGGAAAATACAGAACATTTTCAACTCTGCAACTGTACCAGAACTGAAGCGTTTTCTCTGAGCAACAGAAATATTGTGCCGTCATTTTAAAATTATTCCTTGTCATAGGCTAAATTAACTTTTTTTACCCAGCAAGGGCATATTACAATAGTAATTTAAATGTCAGCTTGAGTTATTTTCAGTCTTATAGGGAGTCGCTGTAATACTCGTGTGAATGTTTATGTGTAATCTCTTTATTTACGTTTTCCAGAACTGTAAAAAAAAGCAGCTATGCGTATTAAATAATTAGGCACTGACGTTTGGCGGCCTCTACCCGTCAGTCTCCTGTTTCACCGAAAACTACTATAAGGGGGTTTATGAAATCTCTCAGTGTATAAGCTCTACTTCTACTTCTGTTGGTTACCGTGAATAACAGGGCATTTCGCACCTAATATTAAAGGCGCTCCGCAAAATATGTAAACAAGAAGGGATTTGGCAAATTCTAAAATCTGCTTAAATCTTAAATGCGTTCTTCAGGCCTGACATCTCTGGCTAAAGCAACCACTGATGCCAGGGCAGTGATCAATGTTAAGTAAAGACGACGCTGCATTTAGGATAGTGCAGGTGGATAGAAAGATTTGTAAAAACTAGCGCAGCTTTCTTCGTATGCCGACTCACAAGTGAGGTTCACCACAAAAAAAAGGCGATGTAATTTCGCTAGCTCTACATTAATGGACTATTCTCTCGTTTTCCTCTGATTACGGTGCACATAGTTGTTACTAGCTCTTGTTATCGCTTTTGTGGTCACGACCGATGTTGTTCTACGTTTGCTCTACCAGTTTTCACAAGTCGGAAAGCTGACCCATCGACGGCCTAATTGGTGTTCGGAAATAGACAGACAGAGGAAAAAGACTGTTGTCGCCGTCGGGGTCATGTCACATTCCGCTGTCGCCATTTTGCCGTCATCTTTGTCGCCGTCCACAAGTGTCATCATGTGATAGCCGGCAGCCACGTTTATGGTTTGAATGCTGAAATAACGTTGTCTTATGCAACAGTGAAAAGAACACTTGTCGTCTAACTTTCCTAGCAAGAGAAAGCAGCTGCTGCCCCAACGGATATGCGTAACCGTGTAAAAATGTTGGCCCTAACGGCATTCCTTGTTTCACCCCTATTAATCACTATACGTAACTCCAGCTTCTTGTGTACTATCTTGCTTACAGCTCTCGCTGTTTGCCTCTATGTATACAACATGGCCACAATTAGTACATGACCGGGGTAGTTGGAGAAGTATGGGAGAGGCCTTTGCCCTGCAGTGGGCGTAACTAGGCTGATGATGATGATGATGATGATGTTGTTGTTGTTGTTGATGATGATGATGATGATGATGATACACAGGAACACTTGCCTCAATAACTACAACCAGCGCTGCTCCTGAACATGGAAACCGTGAATTTGGATCCCCTCATCTAAGCGCAGCGGCGGAGATGGGGGGTTGAGGGGGGGGGTGTATGTATGGATGGATGTTATGAGCGTCCCCTTTGGAAGGTCTAATGCCTAATGTCCTACCTAGGTTAAAAAAGAAAGAAAGAAAACAGGATGAACTCCGACAACCAAATTTTCTGACCCCCTATTGTGAACTTTGCCTTTGTATGTCTCCGTTTTTTTGTAGTTTGCCTACTTTTCTTCCGCTAGTCTTCTGATCGCCTCTTACTAATCTCATTTGCGGACATGTTTACTTTTCTCCTGCACTCGCTGAGCCCAAGGGGTTCAAGGAGGCCAGTGGTGCCTAAATTGACCGCTGGGCAGATGTCTTCACGTTCTAATAAAACATGCTCCATCGTTTCCCTAGCTTTACCAAAGCACATGATTATTCTTCCTTTTTATGTCTCACTTTATAGGTGCGTGTTCTAAGGAATCCTGATTTAAGGAAGGAATCTGAAGCTGAGGAATCCTCCTTAGCTTCGAAAACTAAGGAGCTTCCCGTTGAGTTATCATAAATTCGTTCCTGATTTCGTTTTTTCCTCTTAAGTAGCTATCCATGGCACGTTTCTTTTCCATTGCCGCCACCCATGAAATTATCTCAGTCTCTGATTTTCCGCTTGACGTGCTTTGTTGCTGTGTTGCTTACCCTACAGGCCACATACTTGTTGGTAAGCTTCCTAGTTTTTTTCCTCCCCTGCGAATCAATGTTTTTCCCATACAGATACATCAACACTCTGCCAGCTCATTTACATTGCTCCATATTCCTCAGTCGTTCCTCATAATCAGTTTTACTCTGAGGTTCCCTCACTTCAAAACTAATCCAGCCCGTATCACCCTGCTCAGCTTCATTTGTAGTCTTCCCTTTGCTTTCCATCGAGTCCTGATTGTACACCTGATTTCAAGCAAACAACCACATTTCCTAAAGTAAGTCCTGGAACCATTACACCTTTCCACATACCCCAGGGCACGTACCCACATACCACATACCCCATAGCGCTCTGTGCATGCTTCATTAAGGCTGAATTTCTTGACTGTTGTTTTTTTCTGTGTTTCCATATATCTATTGCCTTCGTTTATCCATATACCAAAGTATCTATATTCTTTTACCCGAGGTATTTCTTGGCCCTGTATCTCCACTGTTTGCTCACTGTTTTCATTGAATACCATAACACCTGATTTTCTAACAATAAATTTCAAACCTAAATTCTTGCCTTCCTGTCCACAGATATTAGACAGACGTTGCAAATCACTTTGCTTGTTAGCTAGCAACACAATGTCGTCCGCATAAGATAAACCTGGAAGCTGCTGCTCTACTTCCGTATCCACTTGTTTGCATGAAACATTAAACCCGAAATCACTTCCTTCTAGCGCCCTCTCCATCCTCACCATGTACATCATAAACAGCAGTGGGGAACATGAGTGGGGATAGAGGGCACCCCTGGCTCAGACCCTTGTTGATATCAACTATCGCCTCGTACTTCATCCCTTCTCATTCAACGCAAACGGTATTTTCTAGGTAGTAAATCTCTCTCAAAGGCTGTATAGACAATCGTCACCTAACCTTTCCCCTTCCGGAATATCCCACAGAATGTTGCGGTTTACGTTGTCATACGCTCCTGTAATGTCTAAAAATATCTAAGGTCTTCTTTCTACTCTTGATATTTCAATACAGTGATTAAGAACAAATAAGTTATTATCCAAACGCCTACCTATCCTGAAGCCATTCTTAAGTTCTCCCAAAACTCTATTATTCTCTGCCCATGCTTGCAGCTTTAATTTGATTGCCTGTATTGCTAAACTGTATATTACCGACGTATATTACCGAGTGGTCAACGGTCTATACGAGTGCATTCTTTCTCCCCCTTACCTTTATAAATTAAGTTCATTCTACTTTGTCGCGAAATGTCTGGTATTCGTCTATATTTTAAAGTTTTTTTCCATTGCTTTCACCAGGGCTTCTTTAATTTTTGGTCCTAGTTCATTAGTCAGCCTAACGGGAACCTCGTCTAGCCCTTTGGATGTGCGCTTAGGAACTTTCTCTTAGGCTTTTTTGCAGTTAATATTTGCCAGCACCCGCTCTTTTTCCATCTGGCTCTGTTTCATGTTCTTTTTTTCTTCAAATACAACCTCGTCATTGCCTTGGAAAGATACAGGTGTTATTTTTCGGATGTCATTTAATGCCGATTCCCCTTCCAGTTTGTTTCCATCTTCGTCTACGATGTATTGTTGTTGACTTCCTGCCTAATAATATTATGTGGTTACAAAATATTCTAGGTGCGGTCATCTATTTCTCACGTATTTCTGACAACCAACGTTCACTTTCACTTTTTATCGTTGCTTGTACCAGTGCTTGAACATGCACTTTTTCTCCCGGTATATTTCCCATTTACCGGCTACTTCATCCTGCGGCAACTGCGCCTTCTTTGCCTGCCTGTATTCTCGGGATGCTTTCTGTCCTTCAGCGATCGCTTCTCGTATCTCCCTGTTCCACCAGCTTTTCGGTTTTTTTTCCCTTTCTAACGAACATGTTGTTTCTGTTTCCGTATTTCTGTTTTTATTACACTTAGAAGCTCTCTATATTCCCACTCTTTACTTGGCCATTTGCCAAATTCTTCTTCGACTCTAGTGACTATACTTGTTATTTGTTGAGCGTTTAAATCTGGACTGGCCATTTTGCACTCCTTGCTCTCTTTCCCAACTACATATACCATTTTCAAAATGATGCGTTTATGGTTACTCCCTATGCTGCTATACCCTTCCTCGTCAATGACCATTTCTCTCAACTTATCATGAATTCCTTCTGTCATCAGACAGTAATCAATGGTCTATTGCCGGTTTCCCACTTCCCACGTTATGTGCCCTTCACACTTATGCCCTGTATTCACGATAACGAGGTTATGTTGCTCATGAAGGTCTAGCATTGACTTCCCGTTGTGGTCGGTATAGCCACCTAAATACTGTTGTGGGCATTCATGTCACCTAATGGTATTATTTCGGCACCATTCCCGAAACCCTTAATATCAGCACCTATGCATTCCACGAACTCTTGATTCTTATCTGTGTAATTATTTGCGGTACGCAGATACGTAACGCCCAGCCAAGTTTTTTTCCCGCTCATTGTACCTGATAAACAAAGATGCTCTTGACATTTTGAATTTACTCTTTTGATTTGGCTCCCTGAAGGATGAGCCTTCCGACTCCCGCTCCCTTTCTTTCCCACTTAGTTCTGTGTCACCCTTTCCAAACATAATTCTCAATCCATGGCGGCTCTTCATAAGGTGCGTTTCTGTGACCGCATACACCCCTATTTGTTCTCTATTTAACTGCTCCTGAATCTCTGCCCACTTTTCCTTTCTTCAGCCGCCCTGTATGCTTATGTAGCCTGTTGCATGTCGAGCTCTCTTTCTTGTTTTCCTGCTTTTTCTGTTATTGACGGCGATGCTATTCTGACGTTCCCTTAGGGGATCTTCTTCATTACTTCCTACTCTGACCTCCTGAGCGCCCGTGGGCCCCCTAAAAAAGCAACAACGCGACCCGTAAGTCGCCAGCCCACTTCTCGTCCAAGGCTGTAATTGAAGTGGATCCCGTCTTGTTCAAAACCACCACACCTTCTCCCTTTCCTGTTTACTTCGACAACTTCGAAACCTTTCTCTCGGTACATTTTCCATATCGCCTCATTAGCAGCCACTACGGCTCTTTGTACGTGACTGTCACGTACAGGCACCTCCGGCACCGTGCACACCACGGTCTGCACCTGAGGGAATAGCTCACGCAAGTCGTCCACCCCTTCACCAAGCGCTGGGCTAGTCCAGTCCCTTTCCTGTTTAGGACGTCATTTAATCCACCAGCTACTTTGACAAGGTTGCGCACGTGGGCATATTCCGCAAGCTTCGCTTTTGTTCGCTCCATGACAGAACCCAATGCCCGCCCGGGAAATGTCTCTGCCGCCACTCCTTTATCGCTTCTTATCCTCTCCACAATTACTTCTGAGCACTTAGCCAGGTTTGAGTCGCCGTCAATAATCACCATTTCGCTCTCTCCTATCTCTCCCTGCTTCCCTTTGTCCTTTTCCTCGGTATTCGGACTCAACAAGGGCTCTGACCCCTTTGCTCTTGCATTTGTGTGTGGTGGCCTCAAGGTAGGTGCCGCTCCTTCCAGCTGCTTTCTATCCACGTTGCATGAATTCAATGTGCTTTGCTGGCACTGCCTCTCCTGTCACGTCGGAGGACTGCATTCCATTGTCACGACCATTCTCGTTCACAATGGCGGTCCTGTTCAGCTTTTCCTCGGCCGCTTGAAGTCTTTCTTCCACTACCTTCCGTGCATCACGCTCCCTATTTAGCTCACTTTTGAGCTCTTCAACCTGTTTGACAAGCTCTTCCTGGAAAGACTACATTTTCTTCAGCCTAGCATCGACATCACAGTGTGTGCCGATTGAATCGATTCCCTCTCCATTCTCACCCGTCCCCTCATCTGCCTTGAGGGATCCCCCGCATACTGCACGCTTTCCCGGCTTTCTTGCCATGTATTGCACGGCTTTTCTAATGCAAATACCGAAGCTTTCAGAGCACGTGACTTCTAGCGAAAAGCGATACGACTCGCCGTGGTTCCTCAGCGGCTATGGTGTTGGGCTGCTGAGCACGAGGTCGCGGGATCAAATCCCGGCCATGGCGGCCGCCTTTCGATGGGGGCGAAATTCGAAAACACCTGTGTACTTAGATTTAGGTGCACGATTTAGTTGCAATTTCCGGAGTCCTACACTATGGCGTGCCTCATAATCAGAAAGTGGTTTTGGCACGTAAAATCTCATAAAAAGACCGATACGCAAAGAATCTAAATCCTTAATATGTCGCAAAGTAATTCTCACCAATGTTTTAAAAGCAATCAATGCCGCACAGACTTAAGGTATGATACGTTTTCGCACGTGTTCAACCACGCGACCATGCTCTCACTTTCCTATCAAAGCAATATTCCCGATACCAAAGCACACACAGTAAGACCACTAATAGCTATTAATATTGCCACTTCCAAGCTACTATTCAAAGGCTATAAAGACTGAACGTCCCCCCCCCCCCCCCGGTTGCACGTGTTGAAGCACGTGGCCCGAAAGGACGCTCTGACTATCCTCCAAAACCAAATGTACACAAAACACACCTGCGCACACGAAAAAACAGAGAGAAAAAAACTACCTAATTGTTATTTAAAGGCTAAAAAGATCAGCAAATCAAAAGCAGGAGCAAGCTCAAAGCACGCACAAAAAACTTACGATTTTGTCGCCGCCACGGAGCCATGAAAAGCACGTCCATTCGCTACTAAATCTCACGCCGACGGGGTGTATTGTGTAAGACTCCACCTAGTGGACATGTCGATTACGTCTGCTGCTGAAGTTCTGATTGGCTGGGCTGGAGTGCGCATCAGAAGGAGGCATGCACTCCAACCAATCAGCACTTCAGCAGCAGACGCAATGGACTTAGAAGAAGACCACTAGGAGGAGGGGGTGTCTTCTGCAAGAAGACACCCCCTCCCCCCTAATGGTCGTGAGGAGTGCTGCTGGTACCGCGAACTGGTGACCTGCAGCTGTACCTTAAAGAAGCAAGCGTACAAAAGTAGTTCCGATAACAAATGAATCACACGAAGTAAAAATACAATGTATTTTAGAATGAATAAATAGAGCATACACAAAGCGATGCCGGATGTGTAAATTCAGTGTTCTATCAATGAACCTTGGTCCACACTCGCTCCTGTGCAAGAATGTCGGCACTATTTTTCTGCAATGAGCCGCCTCGTCGTAGCAGCTATCCACATGATCTCAGCAGTCTACTTCCTTTTTTGTTTCTTGCATTATGTATACACCCCCCCTTCCCCCCTTCTACATTACTTCAGCACATCGGTACGACGATTGATACACACGTGAATGACACAACGTGAAGTACACAGCCATTAATTGAATCGTTTCTCTGCTTGCAATTTCTACTGAGCGAAACAATGCTCGGCTGCTGAGGAAAAAGTGGACACAGGGAAAACTGGTTCGATGTGCAGGTGCTAAATGACCCGTGAAGGAGAGAAACCATTAGTTTGCGACTCAGTGCCTGGCGTTATAGTCCGAGGAAAGCAGTGACATGATGTTTTCTCCTGTTCATTTCTTTTCGCATCTTTTAGCGTGTACAAGAGCACTACTGGAATTCCAAAGGAGGCAATTTGGTAATGGAAGCTGCTGGCGCCAGTGCTTCCAGTCTCCCAGGAAGCCGTCGCTTTCTTTCGTTTCCGCGTTTCAATGGGTTGTCGGCCCGTTTCGCGAAGCCTAAGAAAATTTGCAGGCTATGCTCTTCGGTTTGCTTTCGCCAGTTACGGAATGTTCTAGGCTTCTGTGTGGGCGCGTAAGTCTCACACTCGTTAGAAACAATATCCAAGCCATTTGCACGCATATAACTCACTGCTACTAGTGCCCCCTCTTCTAGACGGGAGTGCCTGTAGTTTTAAATTTTGGCAGTAGAAATGATCGACAGGCGTGTTTGTACGCGTTCACACTAGCCAATGGAAGCCGAACGAGAAACAGCACAAGATGACGAAGTGACGTGGACAAGGCATGCGCTTTCCCCTTAAGTTAGATTCATTTCGAGTCACTCAGCATGTTCTGACATACGCATTCATACCTGGTGTTGTTAGCTGGATGGAGAAGTCTTTCCCACCGTATCGCCGTTGATAGCTCACGTTCAGGTTGAGCTCTTGCCGACGACTTTTGCAAGGCTAGGCCACCTTGCGGTAAACAGCACTCCCTCCTTCTCCTTATTCTCCTTGTCTTCAGTCTCCTATTCCTTGTGCATGGCTTCCTTGAATTTAAGTGTTCGTTCAGAAGCGATCAGTGACGCCACTTCTTTCTGGCTGTTGTATGTTCGTTTTTGTGTGTGTGTTTTAAATTCTTTGTTAGCCAGCGTGCCACTAAAGGTAATTTACTATCATGGCTATGAGGGACGTTAGTTAATACTGCCAGGCCTAATCTTGTACATACACACACAAATACCCAAAAGAATTGGATGGCAGAGCAGCCCATCCTCGTAGCTCAATAGGCAGATCTTCGCATATGTAATGCGAAAGATATGAAAGATACGAATATATGCGAAAGATGCTGCTACTGGCGGCAAGTTGTTTCTTTGTCCATTTTTAGTTTCCCTCGAGCTTATCAGTTCTATAGACATTTCAATTACAGGTATTTTCACCTATGCTTTACTTATCTTTATTGACTGTTTGCTCCATGCGGTTGTGCCTAACAAAAGAATAAGCTCCTTTGTTCCCCTTCTCATTCATTGCAAAGGTAAAGCTGAATACAATCAACTAACAGCTCACGTGATCGCATATATGTTCCGCCGCCAGACTGTTCGGTACAAAAACATTTCAATAATTACGCGCTTTGAAAACCATGACAGCTTGGCAACGCTGCCAAGGCGCACTAAACTACAGTATATGCAACACACAGTGCTTTTGAAATTAAATTTAAAATGTAGGACATCCCGTTTTACTGGGAATCCGCAGCACGTTATTGTTTTAATTGCGAGGGAATTATACGGATGCATGATGTGCATTCACGCCGTTGGTCCTGCCACCGCCGCCGTGCAGTTCTGTTATGAACTGTCAGCGCAAGGATGGTTAGACACGGATTTTGTTTGGTAGCAATAGCGACGAAGCGAAGTGAACATACCGTCACGCTCCGCTCACTTGGCTCTGCAGGAGACGGGTCCGAGCCACGTTTTGCCTTGCGCTGCTTACACTAGCTTACCTGATGTGCAGCCGTGTGTACAGCACACCATGGCGGATATAGTGGTATGAGCGGAACGGACAGTACAGTTGAAACAAAATGAAACACTGACGGTTTCCGTTCGGTCTGATTTCGTGAATAATCGATGTGAGACGCTTGCAACGCCAGTGGCGGCGGCCCTCATCACGTCAGCATTGTAGGACGCCTAGCGGCTGCCAGAGCGCTGTGGGCGCTGTTCCTTCTGCCCAGCGTGCAGTTAGTTTCCTTGCGTGCTACGTGGCGCCAACGTGTCGCACTGGTGTATTGTTCAAACCCCCTCCAAAAGAGTTCAATCAAAACGATAAACATTGTCAACATGCTTCGACCTTCGGGCGAAACTTTGCTCAAACATTTCTTATCAGGTTTTAGATGCCAGTGTATGCTCTTGTGGTAATACATCCTAATCCTTCGTATCAGTGCCGTTTCAGTCTTTGTTGACCTCATAACACAGAATAATGCGCGCATGTGTCCTGCCAACATTACTCCCGTGAGAAAAGCGACGACCATTGTGGTATACTTAAGAAAAAAGGAAGTTAATAACCGAGCAAAATGTAGGAGCCATCACTTGCATATATTACCTACGACTACGAAAAAAAGTCGCAGTTTCGCCTGAAAGGCGAAGCATCGATTACCATAGCAAATTAGTAGACAGCCATACGACGTAAGGCTAGTACTTTTATCGGCCGTATCAACTTGTAAACATTCGTTCGCTAACTAATAAGCATGGCGTCAGCGCGCACAGCAAACATGAACACATCACACTCGATGACCGCGAACACTCACTGTCAAGACGCTGGCATCGGAAAATGCGGCAGCAGCAGCAAGCGAAGTTACTTTTGTGTTGTCTATCGATTCAACGCAAACTGAGCGCCAAGAACACATCTGCATACACAAAGCGTCGGAGAGCCTGGGCGTCAGCCACTGCGACTAAGCAATCTTGCTCAGACAGAAAAGCAAGTCGAACACAATAACCAAGTATGAAAGGGCTTGGGCATGACCCCAAACCTAACGATCACTTCTGGAGCCAGTTGCTAGGAACCAGTTGCTTACTGCGATTAGAAAAAAAAAAACATTGATGCTGCTTGCACAACAGGCGCTTAGCGATTTTCACACTTGCTAGGCCACGGCTTTCCCACATAGCATCAATATTGTTATGCCTTATATTCATGCCAACAAATATGCATAGTAATTTTTTTTGCGTGGTATATCTTAGAGAAGTCATGAACTAGGAGTAAGGCACATATTTTGGATATTTTTTTTATACTCAGTACTTATACTGCCGCACTGCACTAACAATATGAAATTATTATTTTCTTTTGTGCTTCTTGAAAAGCTTCTCGAAATACTTGCATACAATACTTGCATACTTGAATAAATACTTGCGTTCAATACTTGCATACAAACTACCAACGATCAGGATACAATTTATTGTATCGTGTTATTCGATGCGGCTAACACGTCTTCAAATGAAACGTTAAAACATAAAAATATCGAAAATGAGTGCATTTCTACCAGTAAGGAAATAATTAAAGAGCTGCCACTGAATTCGATTTACTACATTTATTGCCTAATTTCGTTTTTATTCAGTTTCATCGTCGAGAAATGTTTCTAGAAACAGCCCTTGATTCACGCAAAAGAAGAAAAAAAAGAAAACGGTATCTTGAGCTTTCTTGCACGTGATCAAAACTGCGAAAAAATAAGCAAACGATAGTAAACTGCTATAATTATTTCATTTTCTAAACATGTTCTTATTTTTTATGAACTATGCTGTCAAAAGTCAGAGTAACTTTAGAATTGTTTGGTTTTCAACTGAGTGCGTGTAACGTTGCGTGGCGCTTGTTCTGTTGTTCGATTTGTTCGCACTAGTAGCGGGAGCATCCGAAAAGAAATAAAGTTCGGCAGTTTCTAGGCGTAACCGGGAGAAATTTACGCGTTAAAAAAAAAACCTAATCACAAACAATCTGAGGCTCTTTTTTTGGTTTAAGGAATGCCACAGCGAACCATTCACCATGTACATTTACCTCGGTGCTCGATAACATCTAAGATAAATGGTCTAGTTAGATTGAAGGGCACGAACACTTTCAAGGCCATTAGTAAATAGCGCTGGTGTAAAATGACTCCTAGTCCGTATTGACACTTTTACGAGCTCTACAGCTTAGAGGGTGGCAAGCGACACTCCGAGAACGCACGCCAGTCTCCCCGAGCAAGTAGCCGCGACATTTGGTGCTGACAGCTCGGCCGTTAATCTTCCTCTTTTTCTGGCGTATGCGCTGCTGTACGCTTCTATCTAAGAGATGTTCGTAGTTCAGAGGGCAATTAAGTGCAAAGTGCCATAATGAAGCAAGTGTAGTTCTTCAATTCGCGTCATTATTTTCGTGAAATCACTCCTCAATTTAATGCAGAACATACGTTTCATTACTGAAGAGCTTATAGTTCGCGTAAGAGACCCAGTTCACTGTAGAGAAAAGACGGGGAATCCGGGAGATGGCAATTCAAGGCGATGAGCAAAACGTGAACAAGGTGAATGCAGGAGCCAACGTTTCGACAAGTGGACTTGTCTTCTTCAAGGCGACATATGCTTTCCTCGCCACAGTATATATAGGTGGGGTTATTCTAAAGGGGAGGGGGTGTGAGGCGGGAGGGCGCGGAAACGAGGGAAAGTGTGTTAGCGTGTCGAATTAGTAAAGGAACGCTGTGTACAAGGTCAAAGCCAGGACCCCCCCTCCCATCACCCTAGTCTGTCAACGCACGCGCGTTAGCCGGCGTGTCAAGGGCGTCTGACACGCCAGCTGACGAAAGAAAAAAAAAAGAAAGAAAGAAAGAAAAAGAAGGGAAGAAAAGGGAAAAGGGGGGGGATACGCCAAGAAATCAAACTAAGTGTTGTTGCCTATAGCTTGAGGTTTAGCATAGCGAATAGATTCTAAAGCTCCCTTTGAAACGTTTATGCCTATTGGTTGCAATGTCTTGAACTTATGGATAAGGTATGATTCTCTGTATTTTCTTTCTCGTTCAGAACGGAAATTTGACTGTAAGATGTAGAGTTTAAGTTCATCAAAGTTATGACCTGGTTGGTTGAAATGCTCGGCGACGGCTTTGGGAAGCTTTTTAGCTGTGTCCGCGCGATGTCCGTTTAATCTGACGTTCATTGATTGTCCTGTTTCACCGATATATTGTTTCTTACAGAAGGAACATTCAAGCATATAAATCACATCCGAACTTGTGCAAGTGAAGCTGGATTTGACTTCATGTGTATAATTATTTGCGGTGCTTTTAATTTTAATGTCACTTTGAAGGTGCCTGCAGGTTTTGCATCTAGGGCGACAACATGCTTTTATTACGGGGGAATGCTGCTGGCTGACTTTTGCGTGCACTAACATGTCTTTAAAGTTCTTGTTTCGGCGATAGGTAACCCTGGGTACATCCGGGAACGCTTTTCGCAGACGCTCGTTACTTGATAATATTGGGTGGTATTTTCTTAGGATGTTGTTTATGTTTGGGAGTGCATTAGAATATTCTAATGCACTCCCAAACATAAACAACATCCTAAGAAAATTTGGGAGTGCATTAGAATATTCTAATGCACTCCCAAACATAAACAACATCCTAAGAAAATACCACCCAATATTATCAAGTAACGAGCGTCTGCGAAAAGCGTTCCCGGATGTACCCAGGGTTACCTATCGCCGAAACAAGAACTTTAAAGACATGTTAGTGCACGCAAAAGTCAGCCAGCAGCATTCCCCCGTAATAAAAGCATGTTGTCGCCCTAGATGCAAAACCTGCAGGCACCTTCAAAGTGACATTAAAATTAAAAGCACCGCAAATAATTATACACATGAAGTCAAATCCAGCTTCACTTGCACAAGTTCGGATGTGATTTATATGCTTGAATGTTCCTTCTGTAAGAAACAATATATCGGTGAAACAGGACAATCAATGAACGTCAGATTAAACGGACATCGCGCGGACACAGCTAAAAAGCTTCCCAAAGCCGTCGCCGAGCATTTCAACCAACCAGGTCATAACTTTGATGAACTTAAACTCTACATCTTACAGTCAAATTTCCGTTCTGAACGAGAAAGAAAATACAGAGAATCATACCTTATCCATAAGTTCAAGACATTGCAACCAATAGGCATAAACGTTTCAAAGGGAGCTTTAGAATCTATTCGCTATGCTAAACCTCAAGCTATAGGCAACAACACTTAGTTTGATTTCTTGGCGTATCCCCCCCCCCCTTTTCCCTTTTCTTCCCTTCTTTTTCTTTTTCTTTCTTTCTTTATTTTTTTTTTCCTTTCGTCAGCTGGCGTGTCAGACGCCCTTGACACGCCGGCTAACGCGCGTGCGTTGACAGACTAGGGTGATGGGAGGGGGGGTCCTGGCTTTGACCTTGTACACAGCGTTCCTTTACTAATTCGACGCGCTAACACACTTTCCCTCGTTTCCGCGCCCTCCCGCCTCACACCCCCTCCCCTTTAGAATAACCCCACCTATATATACTGTGGCGAGGAAAGCATATGTCGCCTTGAAGAAGACAAGTCCACTTGTCGAAACGTTGGCTCCTGCATTCACCTTGTTCACGTTTTGCTCATCGCCAGTTAACTGTAGTACCTCGTTTACCAAAGCCGGCTACCGAGGCTGAGCTGCTCATGCGAGGAGTGAAAAAAAAGCAGATCATGTTACCCCTACACCAGGTGGACCGAGCGACAATCAAGCGAATGAGAAGTGTCGCTCGGGAGAAGCAATCGCAGGCAATTCAATGCAAAGCTCGATTAGCCTGCAAATGACAGCATCCCGTGGCCCCCTCCTGCTGCTATTTCTTTTAGTATGCGACCGAAAAAGATGAGAAAAAGTAGGGAAATGGTTTATTTTGCGTTTAGTTTAATAGTTTATGGTAACCATGATCAATATTAAGTGGGCCTAACATAAACGTATACGTGCGAAAGTAAAAAAAATCTGGCCCGCACTACGAAGGAAATTAAGAGTTATCACAATGTGCAAGAATTAAACACAGTCGTAGACTACACGTTGTAAAAGAAATTCAAGGCTGGTTTAACAATAAGTACGGAAAAATTAGGAAGCAGCAGAAAGCTGGAAACGTGAACTCGCTGCAAATACATGCCCTGGTAGAATTAAGATCAAGTTTCTAGCAGCTCCAATGTGTCAACTGTGGAAGAGATCATAAGCGAATGTTACCGTGAAGTATGTGGAAAATGAAACCTTATTTTAATGTCGTTATTTTATCTGGAAAATAAGAATTTTAACGTCCGTAAGTTCGAGACAAGGTACGTACATTGAATGTAACAATGGAGGTACTCGTTATGGACTTACTCGTAATGAATGTTGCGTGGGTGCACCAGAAAAGTGTCACAGGGAGTAGACGATGTTATGCAGTAATTTTAGCCACTCAATGAGGCACATTTCAGAAAGTTTTTTGCAACTTTGGTCAGCAACGAGCCAATTTCAGGGAGAAACAGCGACAAATGAACCAAAGAGTTGCCTTTCGATGGCTTCTACTGGGTTTAATATGACGATGTTCGTGAAGGCTGGTAATGCTGAAGCATATTTTAATATAGAGTGACTAGTGTTTTTGATATAAGTACCTGTACAATTTACTTTCTGAAGGGGCTACGTTTAGTGTTTGGCATTAATAGCGAGTTTGTTTAGCGCTTTAGAGCAAATGCGTTCAGTTTTCAGTAATAAGTGACTCTGAAAGACAGCCAATAGAGCAGACTAATTATGATGTAACATCGTATCACTAACACATACTAATCAATTTCACACACAGAAATCGCCCCCCCCCCTCTTTTTTTTTTTGTAGAAGCAGATTGCTATTGCTTCCGAATACACGCCAAATAACAAAACTCCAAGGAAAGCGGATTTCTGTGACCTGACCTCCAATCATTTATTCAGGCCGCGAAGCCGTGTGGCCCCTCTCTACAATCAGCTAATGTCAATGGTTGTACACATTACATTGTACCTCATAGTAACCTTCACAAATAAGGATTGTCGCTTAATACTTAGACCTGGGTTTCCTTACATGCCCTCTTCTTTTTTCCGTTGCCCTGAATTTCCCTCCATAAATTTAGTGGCCGTTGACCCTTTACTTTCACTTCTGCAAGGCTTGCCTCGTAAGTTTGGTCTGACCTGTTTTCTCCGACGGTACTGACTCTGCCCAGCCATTTTGTTTACTCAACGATGGCTTCTGGCAAGTTAGATGACGGGGAACGGAAACGCGCAGTTAGACGCTTGGTCTGTAATAATTTTCCGTGCCTGCTATACGCGAGTGGTCCTTTAGGCTCTCTTCATCCACATTTTATTTTGTGTCGACGACTATGTCGAATGCTGTTGGGCCTTTGACAAAGTGCGCCATTATCCTAGAACGCAGGGGCTCTTTACACACGGTCTCTACTTTCTTTCCGGAGAGAATAAACTATTATTCGCAGTGAGAAGGCAAAACGTCGGTTCTAGGGGTATTTGGCGTTCTTGAAAAGCATAACGCAATAGTTGGCATAACTGCGAAACATAAATTCCAAGGGCATGCTCCCCATTTCTAATTATGCTTATTTTTCATCCATGTGACTACCTTTTGTATTTGTGTTTTGAGTGCATAGTGTTCCGCTATGAAAGTTCGCTAGTTTAATGGCTGCAAATTTATAAATGATATCGATATGTTGATTGCCTTGTGTTGTACTTGCTACCCATACTTTATTTCCCCAGAACCCTGATCTCACCCCCCGCCCCTCCCGCACTGTGATGGCGCTCTGTGCGTAATGTAATAAATAAAAGAATTACAAATCGATTTCTGCTCTAGGCTGTCTTCCCAGGTACCTTATATACCATGAAATTCATTCCCACTACGTGAAATCGACTCTACTACATATTAAAGACTTTGTTGCTGCTCAAATTTTCAGGAACTCGCGGGTCGATATTATGCGCAGCTAAGGTGCATTGCAACTATTATTTTGCTGCACTTTTACTTAAATTAAACCCCGTGCGAACTGGCTTAGAGCAATTTGAGGACACTATATATATATACAGGTGTAATGACCTAGGCAATACTTGTAGGTATGCGTAATTTAGTAGGCAACGAATTGCGATCGTTAGGAAAATTGTCGAGACTGTACTTACTCGCGTCAATCAAATTGGTCACTTCACGTGTGTGGTGTCGTGAAAGAAATTCAAAAGAACGAAAAGAAAAAAAGAACGGTATGCGAGGTGGAAAACGAAGAAGGTGGTTGTATGTACCATGTGTTCCTTACGTCATAGTCTTCCTGTGGAAACGTTGCGTGATAAGTCCTGGTGCTTGTGTGAAAAGAGTATTTGATATGTAATCTTGAACCCTGTATGATGTACGACGGAACCACTCAAAAGATAAGGAGTAGCGAGCGCCTTAAATTGTGCGCCAACATCTCCTTACATCATATCAATAAAAAAAAGGTGGTTGTATAGGTTAGACTGTGTGAACCTTCAATTAAAATTATAATAGGCTGAACCTGAAAGTGCACTTTCCAGTTTTTTGTTTAATATTTCTATTCGGTCTTTGTCTTCGATACTATCGCCTTATATACTTTTTATCGGACAATATATTATACGAATCACCTATGCCAAACTACAGCCATGTTCTTTTTTATGTCCTGGTTTTTGAGCTTCAAAATTATCGCGCATGTTATTTACAGACAATATTCCTACCTTCTAACCGAGAATGGAAACTGAGGGGCTCGATTTTTGTTAATCACAACCATATAAACAAAAGATAATGAAGCCATGTAAAGCTTAGAGCTAATTATCTGGTGTTGAGATTGAAATGTAGAAAATAACGAAGAAAAGTGTAAACATCAAATGGATGAAAAGATAATTTGAAACGAGTGCGATCCAGACCAAGTTATCTTGTCGTCCACTTTCATTTTCCCTTTCCCGCATAATTTTGTATATTCCAGTCTCAACCACCACCAGTTTATCCTATGCTCTCCCTGGCTTCATTTTTCCACTGGCTTTATATAGTTGGCATTACCCTGTAACTGCTGTTATAATTCAATCATTCTTACACAATTTCATAGAAATTAATTCTAATAATGTAAAGATATAAAATTGAATTGGTACAAAAGAAGTTCTGATATTCTTAAATATTGTATGCGTACAGTCTCATAATAAATGTTTAACGTAACGTATCTAACTTAATCGAGTTCTCATTTTTAACTATATATTTCGTCTTCTAAACACGCGGAGCCCGAAATAAATCTTGCTTAGTGAAGTCACTGTCACTTTAAATGACCTCAGAGATCTTCCGGCAGCTTGTTGTGATCGGTTGTATTGTGGTGTTTCCTGTAACCTCGTTTTGCTGATAGTAAACACCAAAATTAGAGGAGTTTTTTATTGTTATTCTGTTCGGCCTTTTGTTGCGTAGCCGCTTGTCAGTACTATAATACGCTATTCAAAATGTCGTGTCAATTCCATCCGTGTTCCCACGAGCTTACTTATTCATATTTCGTCGTACGCGCACGAGTGACAGATGTGTCTCAGAGGTTGTATTGCGCACGCTCTACTCCACACTGAAAGTGCGCTGCAGCAAACACCACCAAGATCACGTCTCTGCGCTGGTACCACTGCAATTTCCGAGAGTTGCTTTCGGGCACCTTGACCCACATCAGCCTTGCTCTCTCTCGGACACTGATAAAAGAGAGGCAAATAAGGATTAGTGCTTGCTTTTTCTTTGTTGCGATTTACTTATACTCTTCTCAGACGGCGGTGCGGGGACGTAACCTGACACCGTGAGCGGAGAGTGTGCAGACCAAGCAGACGGAAAGAGCGAAACAAACTTCCCGCGAGAAAGTGAGATCAGATCGAGCAGCAGCAAAGACAGGCGACCGTGTGTGGCGGCGTCATTTTTCACGCAGTCGAAATTATCCAGTTATGAAGAGAAATTGGCTCGCGCTACGGAGATCCACCCCACTTCCGCCAGACGCTGTCGGTGCTGCGTGAAATCACATCGCGACCCTCGGAACATCCAGAGCTGCCTTCTAGTGTTGGCATTTTTTAGCGGTGTCATTGCAGAATTTCTGTGCTTGGAAATTTTGGTGCGCATGCTCGTAGGCGGAGCTAGCCAGGGTCGTTTGTTCCGCGTCTGTTCAGTAAAACTGAATTGCTTAGGAGGCACCGGCAAACGTGATCCAAGCAAATACGACACCAACTTGCTTCCCTTATGATTTCGTATGGTGCAGGAAGCGCATTTATTTCGCGCAATTTTGCTCTGGTACACTGGTGCATCGCTGAGGGGCTCTTTCTTTGTGCTAGCGGCGCTGATATTGAGAAATGTATTAGAAATGGCAACGTTCCCAAGTATCAATGTTATTTGGTGCAGCTTACGAAAAAAAACGGGGCGGAATGAAAGACATAGGTCGAAAGGTGTTAAAGTGGAAGCTTGGGCGAGTTGGTGATTCAATATCGACATGTCTGCACAGCGCAAAAAGACGAGAACGGAAGATAGGACACAACACAGGTGTTCCGTACTTCGGAAAAGGGTAAAGATCACCGCTAGCACTGTCAGAGCATGAATGACAATGCGCTCGCTGGCACTCGCTGCACTTGGGTGCAGAAAGTGCGTGCTTCAGTATTGCACCGAAAGAAAGCCTACGACCGTACCTTCAGGGTGCACGGGCAGAGTGGTCGGCTTTCAACTTATTTATTTATTTTATTTATGTATTGATACTGCGGTCCTGTTTCCAGGACCTTAGCAGGGTGCATACAAAGTGAAATTGAAAAAATCTAAGTACAAGATACCGCGATACATAACATAGGTCACTCGCGGTGTGCAAATGCAAGCCGTTACTGAACAACACACAGTAAATCACTCGCTACATAAACATAGGTGCGACTCAAATAATGGCAGTGAGCATTGGGTTACAACGTCATCAGTAAGATTATTCCATTCAACAATAGTTCTAGGAAAAAAGGAATATTTGCAGCAATTCTTTTTAGTAATTAATGGTGTTATTGTCTGTGAGTGTCAACGACGTGTAGCATAACCAGTAGAGAAAGTGATAAAGCGTGAGGTATCAATGTTGTAGTGCCCTTTTATGAGCTGAAATAAAACTTTTAAGCGGCATGTTCGGCTCCTTTGTGTCACAGATGCCAATCCCCTTCTCTTGAGAAGCTCTGTAACTGAAGTGCGGCCATACGAATGATATATGAATCGTACTGCCCTTTTTTGAACTTTTTCCAGTTTCGTAATGTTCCTTTTAGTAACTGATGGTGCCGCCTGTACGGTTTCGAACATTTTTTTTTTAATACGGCAGCGTCAAGAATGCCGGAGCTGTTGGTTATTCGGCTATTTTGTGGAGACACTCTTTTTCGTTAGTACGTGCTTACTTCCGTGTTTGTTTTTCCGTTTTCTGCTTCGAAGGCTCATCTGGGTAGACATATATGTGTTGGATATGAACACACCTTGTCGGCATACGAAAGTATTCTGGGGGATTCATCGGAATAAGAAATGGAAAAACTCCAAGCCTGCGTCGTCGTTCTATTTAAAATAAACTTATTCCTACAACACTGCGCAAAACACATACAAAACTGATACCAAATGCCAAGGCGTATACAGTGAGTATAAAGAATACCGCCTACTTCCTTCGGCACACCTGCTGTGATAATAGGTAAAAAATTCGTACAATGGAGGCAGGGCTCATCACGTTTAGTCTTAGAGAAGAGAAAAAGAAATAGCAATTAATGCTGAAATGTACTGCATGAAAAGGATTCAACCAATACCAAACTCTAAAGTAATACTTGGGAAACTGTTGCTGAATGCTTCAAAAAAAGTTTGCGCAACGCTTCACGTTCGTAAGGGGCACAGTGTTTTACCAGTCGTGTACCACTGCGCCTGCGATACATCTCTCGTTGCGCCACTCCGACGTCAACATATTCGAGTGAACAGTTTCACCCACTAGTTGCCGATGTTATCAGAGTACCTCGTAACACCTACCTGTAATTTCCTCAGCCCATAAAACTACACGAGCTCTTCTACAGTACATGAAGGAAACTGATTTGAGCACCTGACTCTACTGATACGCGGTAACTTGGTTAGTGTGTGAATGAACTAGACTCAAGTGTTTTCTTTACTTTTTTCCCTCCCCTATATCCCTCTATACACGAAGGGTAGCAAACTGGTAGCAAATGAAGCAAAGCTTCCTCTTAAGAGGAAGCTTTAGCTCGGGCCCAACTCCGACGCGGCCTATTCAAATACATGTAAAACGCAAAAACGCTTATCTGAGATAACCCCTCGACCTATTTTAATGAAGTTTGTTGCATTTAAGAGAGAAAGTTGAATTCTAGTGACTATTGGAAGCGGAATTTCGATTTAGGTCTTGGATCTTGTTAAAAGAATTTTCAAAAATTCGGAAGTTCGAAAAACATAGGAGGACGAAGTTTACAAATTCATAACTCTGCATCAAAAACTGATATCGCGGTTCTGTAAACGGCATCCATTAGACCATTGAAAGCGGATAGATTTGATATGTCATCTTATATCTTACGTGAATTTGTTACGTTGTTTACAAAGGTTCTGCAAAAGCTGTATTTCCATATTACTAAATTTTTTTAGATTGATGTATAGCATATCAATTTTGTCCACTTTAGATGTGCTATTAGATGCAATTAAAAGAATTGTATTATCATTTTTAGTTTTATTGTTACAGAGTTGTAAACCTTATAGTTTATTCTTTTTTAATTTGCGATATTTGTCAAATTTTAATAAAAAATTAACGACCTAAATCAAAAATTCGAAACGAACAGTCACTAGATATTAAGTTTTTCTTTTAAAAGCAATAAACCTCGTCAAATGTGGTGCAGTGGTTGCCGAGAAAAACTAATTCTCCTTTTACATGTATTTAGAGCACCCGAGCTAAAGCTTCCTCTTAAGACAGGTCGCCAAAAACGAGCCGCGCTTCTGGTTTATTTGCTGCCCGCCTTCGCTTGAAACGTTTCCTGTAAAGCATGCACCGCCGCAGCTGCACTTGTATTGCAAAGCGGCCGACTTCTCATTATTTGTATTCTTGCTAATGTTACGCCTATAAAGGGATTAATTTTCTCCGATTAAGCATTCGTTACTCAAGCCTATCAGAGAAGTGCGTTCAAACTTATTTGTTGCAGGCACGTACTGAAGTGGCTGCTTACTCCAATCGGAGAAAAATGGGAATAAATATTGGGGACATGACCAAAAATAGGAGTCTACACTGTGATGTTTCTATTTTACCGCAAGCAAGAAGCCGTTGTTGAATAAATTCAATTCCTTTTTAACAGTATCTTGCATGCTTTTCTGAGAGCGGACTGCGTTGCAGCGAATACAGCTACTATCTGATTCCTTGGTAAAAGAATATATTAGCAGCGACATGGACTCGAAAAGAAGGACTTCGCTTCCGGGCAGCCGAACCCTTTATGGCATCATTTTAAGTACTTTACGGAGCTCTAAACAAATTAATCAGTACATAAGTGGAAGGGCTGCCCAATATCAGGCGTTGTTGGCAAAACTATGCGAGAAGATAAGGCGTAACTTTTTCTTTACGCCCTTTATAGTTTGTCATTTGTGCACAGTCATGTTGCCTTTATCATTTTTTTCCCGGAGCATTTTATGGCCTTGTTTTTCTGTTTCTTGCATCAAACAATGTCTGTCATCGCCAGTGAATTATTGAGTCTGCCCATTAAGGATGGAAAATTATAACGCGAACAATAAGAACAAACTCATAATAAACCGGCAAGTTTTTTAATCCCTCATTGCTCTATGTCCTGCTCCGTCAGGTACCTGGTCCTGCTCCGTCATGTGGGCCGCACTGCTTATTGAGTAGCGCTCTTTCTAGCGCGTTACTCGAGATTTTCGTTTAACAATAAAGAGACACTTTGTTGCTTCGCATCTTCTGTCATCGTCGTCTTTTCAAATCGAGGAGATTTGTTGGCTCAGCTGGTACTGCGCGAACAAGGGTATTTTTTTTACAAGGAACATCCTGCCTTTGAATCTGACGCGTCTTTCACTCGAAGACGTTATAAAGCTAGAGTAGCAGACAATTACTTGAACACTTAGTCTGGTCCGTAGTCGCTCAGAGCACATAAACGCCAATTTGGCTGGGGGCGCACTAGCCGCGTGAAGATGCTTTGCTTGCCGTTTTTGATGCTTAGAGTGTTGAGATAAACAGGAGGATAAACTTGTTAACGAGAGTGATGTCGCCACTTGTGTAGAAACTAAGAGCACAAAGCCATTCAGAAAATTTGTAGAGTATTAGAAGATATACTCGTATATTGAACGATGATAACTAGAAGGCAATCCGCAACTGTGTACAGAGCTTGTGCATTCGCAATATTCGCTGCCACTGGTAGACCTGCTTTTCTTGCTTTTATCGGGTAAGTGAAGGGCTTGTCACGCTGCGCCATGTACATAAACTGAGAGGGTTTTTGCACGCTACTACATAAATTATATAGCATACGTAAAGAGGCATCGCACAAAGACTAAAACCTTGTACGGTTGTCTGTCGTAATTTTGCCACGGCGTCTACACGCATTCTGAGCACGCGCGTGATGCGTTTGTTTCTGAATGTTAACTTTGAATGTGTTTGAATGTTGTGTTTGCAAGAGATCCGAGGAATAGCTTCCATTGCCCTTTATAACTTCTTTCCATGCTTCGTCTACTGCGTACGTCAGCTCGCACTCCAAAGTTGTGTTCTGATGAAGTATCCTACAAAACTGGCCAATGTTGAAGATTGGACGACTTGGCATAGCATACTTGCCGATACCTAGAGCAGTGATCACACAACGCCAAAGAATCAGTGAACTATACCAGCAAAAATAAGGCAGTTCATTTACCGTTCTTCTCTGGGCGCGCAGACGTCGATGTTCAAAGTGAAATGGAGTCATAAATGGGCTAGAAATTTGTACAGTAATAGGTATTTATTTTCTTAAAAACCATTAGAGAATTTGCTAAATACGGATAACTGTATGAAAGCGATTCTCCAGAAGCGAAATTATGCGTAAGGTGCCTTTTAATTTGCAATAATGCTTACGAATAGTGTGAGAGCTAACAGAATAGAGAAACTTTTCGTATTATAGCAGAAAGGAACACATCTATGCCGGCAGAATAAATGGTATATCTCCCGTGCTCGTTAAGTTGCTATGGATTGCTTCTGTTGACCATGACGCTGCACTGTGAATTCCCACCTGAATTAAACATATGCTGGTGTGGACGGGATATAAAAAACGAAGTCTCTCATACCCCAGTTTAAGTGCACGCTAAATTGCAATAATGGTCAAAGTTCATTCCGAGTTTCCGGTATGGCGTATCGGATAGCCCATGTTGCACCTTTGTGCGAAAAGTCAGCGACTGCTTGTTGAATGTCTCATCATTCGACATAATATGTGCGTGCGTTATTGAGTAATATGTGTACCGATTGCCCGCTTTCATCGCTCTTGCTGCAACGGCATTGCCTAAGACGCAGATAAGAAAACGATGTCTACAATGCCGTTATTCTACTCAATCTCATTACCGCAATTGAAAAAACAAAAACAAAAACATTGCAGTTGCCTAGGGATCTTATAAAGCCAATCTCATGCGCAGCCACTGTAAGTGGTCATTGAAAGTTATAGTCGTTCAGTCCACTAAGGCCCGTTCTCGTTAGATAATATTGCCAGTCTGACCCACTCCGAAAATAATTGTCACTGACAATACTGCAAATAACAAGCTCTATTAGGCAGTGGTGGCTTTCTAGCTTCGCGAACATGTCACCAAGCTTAACGGTGGCACGTGTCAATGCGCGTTGGGAGTGTCACCTGGTCGTTAAAAATAATGCTTTTGCCTCTTCAGCAACATCCAGAAAACTTGCATAAACGGAATAAAGAAAGCGCATTTCGCATCAACAAAAACGTATTTTCTCAGCCTAGCTAGGAAAAGAATCGTTCCAAGTGAGATGCACAAGTTATTTGCCTGTAAGAGTTGAAGAATTTCTCAGAGCACGATTAGGTAAAAAAAGTTAAGAAATATTTCGTGATTGCTTGACGGTATCGTTAACAAACGGATCTGATGTTAACGCGTTGAATTATTCTTTGAACCATGTAACAAACGTTTGTCACGGGATGGTGTGTTTCCTGCTGCAATAGACGCATTTACAACCATAGACGCGTTCAAAGCAATGACATTACAGCTGCCTCGGAGGTGATACGAAACCCTCAGCAATGCAGGAGCCAACTGGTCCAGATGCTACTGTGGTCACATGAAGCAGCACAGAAATAAAGAAAAGGTCGACAAAATGCCAAAGCTAGAGGCAAGGTCAGCGTACATGGTGGTTCAAATGATTCGGTGACGAAGTATTGATTAAATTGCCCTACTTTGTCTCTTCCTGTGTCCTTTTATTTCTTCGTTATTCATTCATTCCGCATCTCATTTGTATTGTAGTTCACGCGCTTTTGCGTCGACCTTGTCTTCTCTAGCGTCGACACCTGGCTGACCCTTTCATTTTTTGACCAAAAGACCTGATGCGTAGATGCTGGAGATATGCCAGTCCATGTTGCAATGCAAGTAATTTTTGGCTATATTGGCGCTGATTATTCCCCAGCCGTAACTTTACTTACTTTACAGCTAATTCCCGCTTTCTCTATCACCGAAACCTACATTTTGATACCTTTTGCCTTGCGAGAGAGGGCCATTTTTTATGGATGTGGTTACCAGATACCCATATCCCATATACGCCAAACCTTTGTGCAATGAACAAGGAATACCTTGTGTTCAAAAGCCAAGTCCTAGTCCGTAGGTGCTCTGTTACTAAAGCAAGCAAAGCTTTTGTGAACTTGCGGGCTCTTAAGCTTGCGAGAACTTTTGTTGAGTGTCTTTAAAAGAACTGACCTGTGACAAGACGGCAAAGTAACTCGTGCCAAACGTCCATAGGAAGCAGAAATAAGCTATTTTAGTAGCTCAAACAGAAACGCGGACTTAAGAAGAAACAAATACAAACATCAGACGCTAGCTGAGCGTTGTCTGCCTTCTTGTGCGTGTGTTCCTGCTTGTGCTACTGGAATATTTTGCGACGCCGTACCAACAAGCCTACATCGCAAAACTCGAAGAAGCGAATTCCTTAGTTCACGCTAGTTTGTTGACAACTGAATCGGGCTTCAAACTAAAGCCGATATTCAATGGAAACGGAAATTCTAGATATAAGGAAGCCCACGAAACTACAAACAATGAAAAGAAAAGCGAGCTTTACCACGAACTGCTAAATTTGGAACGAGCAAAACAGACATGCTCGAATGTCTCATCGGCGTAGGGAAGCATGTCTCATTTCGCCTGGCGGGCTACACTGTTGACTCACTTTATATAGACCATGTTGTACAAAGTACTAAAAATTCTCTTGAACCGCCTTCGAACGTGATCGAGGGATTACTGCAAAAGCAAAAGTTCGTTCGAGAGAAATGCCAACACATGAAAGCACTATCAGCCCTGGAACTTCGATCGAATTAAAGGGAAGAGAAATGGCACATTGCGAACTGGATTCGTGCAACTTTTTGCCGCACATCCTTGTTATCAAGATGTGGAAATAACTGCACTTGGGCGATAAACAAGAAATTGCGCTATGCAAGTGCTGAACTGCCTAGAATTTCTTATCAGCCATTAGCGCGAAGAAGATTGAAGACTCGAGTACCATTGACATTTCAACGTAGCTTTCCACTCCTAGTCGAAGTAAACACGAAACCACCGTAACCAGCATAAACTTTGACGTTAAGAAAAATGTACCGTACAGAAAGAACGTCTTGTTAGCCGCTTAGGACATGAAAAAGATGGCTCCACGAAAGGCCTGAGTAATCCAAAAGAGAACATCTCGGGTAGTTCTTGCGAAGAAGCTGTCGTGTGCGCCTCACTGGGTAGTATATATCACTTTGAAAGCGTTTTCCAGGCTCATGTTCGTAATTAGCGATTGTTTTATTTTGCTGTACTGCGCTTTTCCTTTGAGTTAGTTTCTCTAGCCATCTCAAATCGTTCAGCGTTTGTTAGCTGGCGTAGACTTCGTTTGGTATTGTGTAGTTTCCGAGTGTGCAGTCATCTCCGAGCATTTCACTCGGAAACACATCTTTGTCGTAATCGGAACATAATCTTATTTTTCAGTCTCATTGGTGCTTATTTGTTCCTTCGTTTTATCTTAGTGCCAGCCACATGCACATTTCTCAAAACATGGCTGTTTGATTAAAGGGGAATTATATAAATAAATAAGCCGACTTCACAATTTCTCCGGCTATGAACTCCTTTACTGCGAGATCAGCAGCCACTGAATGCGGACGCGGTCGTCTTGCTAGCTTGTTTTCTCCTCAAATAATCCTGTCAAACACAGCTACCTTGCCAGCGTCGTCTTTGTCCGTTGCAGTTTCCCGGACTGTGGCCTCTGAAACACTTGCACAGAGCACTGTCCGAGTGTTGCGCGTCGTACAAATACCGCGTGTTCTCCAACTCGGACGTTGCCTCAGTGGAGTGAGTGCAATCCCAAGTGGTGGCGGTCCTGGGCAAAGTTCAAGCTCCAACGCAACCAAACAAGTGTGTTGTCCCGGATGCCCCTCGGTGTCGATTTCTCGAGACGCTGTAGACACCTCACATGTTGCAGTGACACTGGTACAGTTTTCCAACATTGTGACGTGCCTGAAACACTTTCACACGTGTTTTCCGTTCCTCCTGCGTACACGAAAGAACTGCACTGACTGGTCTAAGATTAGTGTGAACGGCTGAATATAAACACGCGACGAGGGGGTATAGACATGGACATCTTCTCTGCCTCCCTTTGTCCCATGTCTCAGTATCGGTGCTCCACCTTGCCTTAGGCATGAACCAACTTGCTCAGTTCAATTGGCCTGTTCGACCGCCCACGTCGATATGCGACCATTATTTGATGAGATGGTGTTTCATATACTGACGACTATTTTGTGTCTTTGGCCTGGTGCAAATAGCGCAAGAATGACTATCAGGACAGTTATAGCCTTTTAAGAAGCCACTGGACTTAGCACACGGCTTTAGAGGTACCGTAACATAGTCTAATCAGCTTCTCATCTTAATAGGAAATACTAATTGCTTCCTCCTTTTTTCGCCTGCTTAGTGCAGAGTAGCCTGCCAGAGTGCAGAGTAGCCGGCCAGAGCAAGCTGTTGCTCAGGCTGAGCTCTCTTCTTGTCTGTAAATGGGTTACTCTCTATTTGTCGTTTCTTTCTCTGCACGAAGTGGTGGAGATGGAGTCGAGTTTGAAGAGGCAGCCTGATGGCGCCGTCGTGATCAGAATGGCGTAACGGAAAGGACGGCCTAACAGAGCAAATGAAATTTAACAGCTTTCGCACTAAAAATATCCACTGTCTGGTAAACGCCACTGGGTTCCAGATGCGACAAATCGTCATAACGAGTACATTGAGGGCCCTGTAACATTGTATTTTGCCGCACGCAAGAAATTTTGTTAAAAGCTTGTTCACCACATTGCTGTTTGCGTGTTCGCACTGAATGCTTCCACTATCATTTGTAATTTTCAGCTCATCGGGCATCGCCAAGTTTGGCAAAGCGCAATCGGTTTGCACTCCTGTGAGGCAAGTTCGAGCATCAATCCTCATGACGAACATGCAAAGAAACACTACTCGGCGCATGTTTTCAGCTTCCCACACTTCTGAACTATTCTCTCAAGTGAGTGGCCGTGAAAAAACAGACGTCTAGCGAACACGACCGTGAAGCAGTCGGCAGAATACGGCAAAGTCTGAATGACCATAACGCTCTTTCTTCAAGGTGGTTCAATAGTTACAGCACTTCTGACAAGCATGTTTAACTTGCGGCAAGGGACGTAAGGTGTTTAGAAAAGCGCTGTGCTTCCAACAATATATTGAATGTATTTAATACATGCTTTATCAGCTGACGTAATGCATGACGCTCATCTACGCCTCATTATGCTTTTCGTTTCAAGTTACACACACTGGGCACACCAATGCAGAACCACTGAGTCTAAAGCTACTTCACAGCTGAACGTGCCAATTGCAGCACTGAGAGGCTAGCTTTTGAGAGGAAGCGCTGGCTCGGGCCCAACTCCGATGCCACCTATTCAAGTACATGTAAAACGCAGAGACGCTTTTCTGAGAAAACCCCTGGGCCAATTTTAATGAAATTTGTTGCATTTGCGTGAGGGAGTTAAGTTATAGTGACTGCTGGAAGCGGAACCTTGATTTATGGCCTGAATGTTGTTAAATATGTTTTCAAAAATTCGAAAGTTTGAAAAAAAATAAAAGCATAAGTGTACAAATTAATAGCTCTGCATCAAGAACAGATATTGCGGTTCTGTAAATGTATCTATGTATGTATGCTTTATTTCCACAAAAACTAAATACAGCCTTGCGGGGCTAAAGCGGGGAAGAAAGCTGCTCGTAGCAGCTTGACCAGCCCCAAATACCCTTACTACAAAAAAGAAGGCGCAGCAGAGCGGAAACATAGTTTTCCCAAGTACCTGCAAATTCAAGCACTACAACATATCATGCATACGCATCGCAAATCAGGCGAGGAAGGAAAAAAGAGAAAACAAAAACAAAAGCAAGACGTGAGCAAGCAAGCAAAAAACGCACAAAATCTCACCGCACTTGATAAGCATATACGGATGGTACAGCTCACCTATGAGAGAAAAAATCACGAATATCAGGAGGAGAACAAGTCGCAATATGAATTTTATTAACAATAAGATAATTTAATAACCGAGGTAGCCTGGAGCACAGCATTTATGATCCATAGTTTGTGCACGATTTTGGTACGTGTCAGTACTCTGGCTTTCTTGTACTGTATGGAGTTTCGTGTAGCTTCAAGTTAGCCATAAAAGTAATGTAGTTTTTTTTTCTGTTCATTTTTATACGCAAGCACTAAACGATACTTTAAAAGTGCCTGTACTTTCGGTGTATTAAGATTATGAAATAAATAATCTGAAGGGATATCGTATGGTTTACTACAAATAGCGCGACGAGCCTTCTTTTGCAGTATATACAGCCTGTTGATATTTGTTTGAGAAGTGGTAGCCCAGACAAGACAACAATAACTTAAATGGCTGAGAAAAATGAATTATATATTAAGCATATAATAGAGCGAGGAAGATAGCTCAAGCAATAAAAGATTCTAGTGATTTGTGAAAGCTTACTAGCAACAAAATCTATATGGCTATGCCAGGTCGTAGTATGATAAAAAAAAATACACCTAGCGATATTACCGAATGTTCAAATTCAATTTTAGAATTGTTCATTAGGAAATCTTTCTCTAGCGTAGGTTGCGTGTTCTTAGTGCGAAATAACCCATGTGTATAGTCTATTTATAACTGCATTAGCTCTTGTAATCAATTCGGCAGAGCGGTCAGATGAAAAGAATAACGTCGTGTGATCAGCATAGATTGCGTAACGCGTATCAACATCAATGTTTACTAAATCATTAATAAAGATATTGAAGAGAAGGGGGCCTAAAATACTGCCCTGGGGTACACCTGCCTTGACTGACCGAACTGCAGATTTAAAGCTATTTACTTCTGCAAACTGCTGTCTATGACCAAGATACGACCTAATCAAGTCAAGTGCAATGCCGCGTATACCATAGTGGTTTAACTTACGAAGCAAGATATCGTGATTTATAGAATCGAAGGCCTTTGAAATGTTGACAAATACTCCCAATGTTAGCAAACGTTGCTCAATATTATTTAGAATTAGTTCTTTCTATCCAAGCAAAGCTAGCAGTGTTGACATATTTTTCCGGAAAGCGTACTGATGCTTAATTAACAAGTTGTACTTGCCCATAAAGTCTAATCTTCTGCAAAAAAATCTTTTCCGAACACTTCGAAAAAATAAGGAGAATAGACACAGGTCTATAATTAGATAAGACAGTCTTTTTCACCTTTCTTGAACAGTGCAACTACTTTTGCCGTCTGCATGTTATACGAGAACACACCGGTAGAAAGGCAGCTATTATAAATATGGGCTAGTACTGGAGCGATTATATCTAGTACAAATTTTACAGGCTTGATTTTAATGTTATCAGCATCGCAGGAGTTGTTATTATTTAGTGCGGAGAACAGTAGAATTACGTCTGAAGTGTTTATGAGACGCAAAAGAATTGAATTCGTTCGTTACACAGTTCGTTGTAATGAAACTGCATGCGCTGTCATTCACATTGCATTTAGGTAGATTAGTGAAATAATTATTAAAACAGTCGGCCAACTTCGCGTCAGGTATGTCCGCTCCATCAGAAGTTATACGCAACCCTGTCACTGAATTGGGAACTCTATTCGGCAAAGAATTAAGCCAGTGCCATATCATATTGCTGTCATGGCTACTCGATGAGACGGATTGCTTATAAAATGTAGTTTTCGCAGCACGTAATTTCTTAGTTAAGCCACTGCGATATGATTCAAACACTCTTATATCGTCAGCATCCCGAGATGTGATGAATTTATTGAATAGCCTTGCCTTTTCTTTTATCTTTTTAAATAATTGAATAGTTAACCAGGGTTTTCGTATCCTTTATGAAATTGAAATTGCATCCATTAGATCATTGAAAGCGGCCAATTCGATATGTCAGTTTGTATCTTAGTTCAATTGATTACGTTGTGCACAAAGGGTCTGCAACAGTCGTATTTCCTTATTACAAAATTTTTTGACATTCATGTGTAACATACACATTTTGTCCGTTTTGAATGTACTGTTATATGCAATTCACAGAATTCGGATGTCACTTTTCATTGCTGAGTTAGAGTTGGAAACTTGATAGTTTCGTTTTTTGGAAAGTTGCAATTATTGCCAATGTTTGCTAAAAAGTTGAAAAGTTAAATCGAACATTCGAAACCAACCGTCACTACATTTTAAGTTTTTCTTTTAAATACGACAAACCTCCGCAAATTTGGTGCAGTGGTTGCCGAGAAAAACGACTTCTCCTTTTACATGTATTGAGATAGGAGCACCCGACCTAAAGCTTCCTCTTAAAGTTTGCTTTTCTGAAATGAGGATTCTTCAATACTTCCCGAACACAAACCCAGATTCTGCAGTTTTTGGCTTCAAAAGGGCAATAATGACGATGTGGATGACTACCTTTGAAATGTCTCTGTCGCTCCTTTATTTCTTCATTTGGATACCTAAAGACTCCGTGGAGCATTACGCTGAGAGAAAGGTAGATAAAAGACCAAAAAAGGATTTCAGCAGTAATGAGGTTATTATTATACAGAGACTACAAAAAACATTAAAATGTCGTTTATGCAAGTGATTCAAGTACAAACAGTAAAGTAAATCTTCAATAGAGCAGTGCAGATAGAAATGAAGCTACTGAACCGAAACACAAATATCAAGAAGCGACAAGGCAAACGATAACGAATGAAGTAACAAGGCAGCTTGGGACACATCTTTCGCATCCTTTACATCTGCATCACGTGGTCCCTAAATATATGAGCAAAGCTTTTTGGAAAGAGCATATGTGTTGTGATTGTGGATGGCATATTGTTTTACTGATATCCATTGTTACGGCCACAATATCTGAAAAAAAATTATGGTCGGTTTGCACACGGAATTCTGTGTGCTAGCTTCGCCTTCATTCGGTACTACCTCGCTGTTTGTTGTATTCTGGGCAGTATGAACATGACTAAGTGTGTAGCAGCCCAGTTATGCAAACTACTGCTTTCAACTTTAACCCCAGATACCACTGTATATACCAAATATCTGTATTATATATCTACTAATGATAAATTGAATCAAATACTGGAGGAAAAACAATCAGCTGCTTTATAAGTATAAATAGTATCCTTCTTTTACTTTATTTCCACTCAAAAGGGGCTATGTACGTAATTCAAGCCTGCATCGCGAAGCCAGAAAAAAAAACGAGCTTTTTCCAAGTGGAAGCAACACATGCGCATAAAACGAGCGAGTCAGCAGGAGCACAACGACGAAGTCGGTCGACAAGTGCGTCGTGTCAAACCCTGAATAGAAATGTTAGCATTCGAAGTATGCAACGGAGTCGCAGTCAGTTTCCGTTCAGAAAGCGCATGACTGGCAAGACGCCCGAGCCTCTGGAGAACCCTCGTTATTTCACGCAGAATTCAAGAAGGGAACAGAGAAGCTGAACAGACCATCTAATGAATGCCGCCATAATGATGTGTTTTGGAGTTCGAAACAAGTGTCGTGTTTTCAGGGTAGCGCATATGTCGGGGGCACCGCGGTTGATAATTAGGCACGCCGTTGCAGAAAACGAACGCCTGGAATCGCGATATGTCGTTGCAGATATTTCAGGAACGATCGAACAGCAACTGGCTTGCGTGAAAAACTCGGTGACACGGTAATTAAGATGTGTTCCCGAACACACGATAGTGAAGCACCGATCGCCGTTGAATTTACGTATTTTTTTATTACTTGAATAGTGCGCAGTAAAGTGCTGAATATGATTGACTCATTCGGAGCGAATTAGTGCTAAAAAGGACGCAAATAGAGGGAAGTATTCGATATTATCGCCACTACATTGTTTTGCCACTTTTAGAGAATTGTAGAAAAACCTAGAGAACATTAAGGTTCCGTTAGCCAGCTGAGCATATATATTTAGACGTGGAGCTTTATGTTGCAATAGGCCATACACATTCTATCCGGGTGATTGGTCAAGAATTGGGTAGCTCTAAATAATAAATTACAATGTATCAATGCAAAAAAAGATACTTGTTCAGGACAGGTACAGGTTAGAATAAAGGGGAATAGAATTTGGAGCGTATTCATTGATGAAAAAAAGGAAAGACAACTGAGAACATCAAGCTAAATAAACTGAGAATAACATAAATAAAACTATATTTGAAAAACAAAGTCATTAGGATCAGAATTTAGTGATTAAAATTTTATAGAACCAAAACGAAATTCCTGCAAGACAGAGGAAACGTCCCCGTCACAGTGTGCAATTGTCAAGGCACCTTAAGGATAGAAACACTGGCACAGCAAAGTATAATTTGAGGATCCGAAGCTGTGTTTCTAAAGGTACACGACGCTTTTCCCACAGACACCTTTTACGTGGCCAATCTTGCAACACTTGAAGCACTGGAGGGGTTTCGGTACGAATGGTCGCGCTGGATGGCGGACACCTCGTACTTCCACGTGGGAAGGAGGGCTGTCTCCTTCAAACCACACCTTCACATAGCGTTTGTTCCCAAGTCTGGAAATCTTCGTAATGAAAGTACCTGCTGTCGTTAGTTTGATTAGTATTGGCAAGTCGTCATTCTGGATGGTAACATCGGCGTCATAAATGACTCCCACAGTACCATCACCGCCTTTAGGTGATGGTAGTGTTGGCGTACATTGCTCTACCTCTACGTCATTACCTTTGCCTCATTGATCGTCACATCGTCACGTTGTCGGTGCATTGCCTTACGTATATTGCGTGGACCCTGTAGGCCGGTACGGTCTAGCACGCCCACTGGTAGGACAATTTTCTGTGAGTTGATTCTGACATCTTTGATCTCATTTGGTGCGATTTTCTCCAGCAACGAAGAGAGCACCTGCCTGTTCAGGAGCCGCAAGTCTGTCGTCGAGTCCACGGGCACGAAGAGCACAGTGTGCGGCCAGTGCTGCGGTGCACTCTTCATAGAAACACTTGCCGACGACGACGTCTGTAGCACAGTTATTTTTGCTGTTTCGCTCATCACGAATTTGAAGTCATCGTTCGAGGAGTCGTAGCTGTCTGAGCATAACTCAGTGGCCTCACTGTCTGTATCACTGGACGTGCTTCCGCGTTTCCTGGCGTTACACGGCCTGACGGCCGCCGCGCATCAGAAAAGTCCTCGGAGTTCTCTTCATCCATTTCCGCAGCTACCAGAATTGCAGGAAAACAAAGAGAACACGTAGAGGCAAAGGTACAAGCCTTCTACCAAAGAATCACTTCGTCTTCTTCCACTGTTGAGAGGATGTTTCACACCCGCCACCATTGCCGTGAATGGCACTGGCTAACACTGCCAAGGCTACGTCTAGCACACATACACAAATACTCAAAAACATGTACGTACATATAGGAGGACGTGCTGCGCGGTACCTCAATGGTAGAGAATCGTACCCGTCATGCGGAAGTCGTTGGATCGGCTTCCACCAGCAGCAAGACGTCTTTGCCGCCGTTTCCGTTTCCCCTTTGTTTAATGTCTACACTTCAAGTAAAGTTAACACATAATTTTCCCTGTGTTTGACTAGCGTCATTGTCTGTCAGCTTAATGTGGCTGTAGGCAACAAAACATAGAGAAATTCGTTTCTCTTTATTTTTCGTGCTGCAGGTCTTCTCTTCTTTCCAAAAGGACAAAAAAGATTTAATTCCGAGCATGTTCATCGGTTTTCATAACATTTACAGTGTGGTCTTGTATATTTTGCATTTTTAACTAGAAATTTAATGAAAACTGCTTGTGCCTTCTATGTCATTATTGCCAAAGTCATTTAAACACCGGTGCCAGCGGTTGCCTTTATCATAGTGTCAATCAACACGAGGTTCTTGTCCCAAATGACGGCATCTGTTTGCTTCAAGAGGCTCATTAAACAGTCTTAACAAAATCATGCCCTCGCTTCCACTTTTGCTAACTCCAAATAGCGCACAGCCAGCTATATACACTCCGAAACCATCGAGAAACACAGCCTAGACTTATTTACTCTTTAACGATGCGTTTCCAAGCCACGGCCATCCAGTGTCCATGTCAACATTTAGCTCTAAACACGAGAAGGCGCCTTTACGCTGCCGGAAATCTCAGCACTGCTTACGCCGTTCGCCGTCTCTCTTTTCACCACAATGTTTTCACCGCAAACACTTTCTACGGCTATGTCGTCTTGACCAAAGTTCGACGGCAACAGCGAGAGAGATGGGGTGTGAACCCTGGGATCTCGGAGACCTTCGCAAGTGACCCGAATAGACACCGGTGACATTCCTTTGTGGCAAATATAACTGAAGTTGGGTTTTCTTCAGATAAACAATAACAAGGACGCTTCTTAGTACGAAGCACGGATAACGTCATCTTTGAAAGGCAGGTTAAGTGGCATTTCTTGTCGATGGCGGAAGCTCTTAAACATCGGAGAGCGCATGCATGCACAACTGTTATTCCAAGGGAAAACATCCGTCGCCGGTTTGTTTAGAGAGCCTTCTGGAAACCCACTTTCACGCAGTGCCGAACTGCTTCGCCGTAGCCAAAGCTTCAAAGACGTTCAACAAGGCCAGGATGAAGAAACAGCTGCGCGCAACGAAGTGTGCCCGCTTTGGAAGTTCCCAGTGGTTCATACCTTCTTTTAATGCCGCTTCATCCCCCTCGCCAAGACATCTTTTAAGACCTTTTAGCTTGATGCAGTACTTGAAATGACAGAAAAACAAGGCGGATCAGGCACCGTAAATAGATCTTCTTTTGTCCGTCCTTGGGTATTCCTTACTAACATGAAGATTTCCTTTCAGTCGCTGTCGGAGAGCAGTGATGATGACTTACATCAAGCTATACTTGTTGCGGTCCTCTAAAGCATGAGTACGGCCTCTCAGCCCCCCCTCTTGCTTAAGAACGAGTACATCTGAGACAAGCGCTGTTCATGGCCCATAGTACCTCCTTCGTCCATTCTGCAATTGTGTTCACAAAGGGCGTAAAATGAAAAGCGTAATTGTAGTATAGTGTGTTCAATTCTAAAATAAATAGTAACGGCACTACGAACTACGAATGACAAATTCGTGCGTTGGTTATCTTCTCGAAATTGTCCCTCTCTTTTTGTAATAAGGTCATGGCTCAGCTATTACTAGATTGGGATACTTTCGCATTTAATATTTTGCTTGCTTATGGCGCCAGCTCACCCTCACGGCGGACACGGGGTAAGCCCGAGGAAGTACTCTAATTTTTTACTTTTTTTACTTTTTTTCACTCGTTTTCATGGTGCATTTACTAGAACGCAGAGAAGCCACCACTGATTAGCAGGAATTTGTATTGTTTTTTTTTCTTTTTTTTTTACCATACTTATGGCCACTAAGTTCAATATTAATCACTGTACATGTATTCTAATTAATGAGATGCCAATGAGCGTCACTATATGGAGATTAGAAAATAGACCTAATTACTGTTCTTCAAGTATTGAGCTGAAGCAGGCGAAGCCTGTGATTACCATAGCATAAGATGGAAGGCAAGCAGGTGTCAGGGCAAGAACACCTAAGCGTGGGGACGTTCGCAGCTTTAACTGATATACTCCAGAAAACAAGTAGGAAATACTGTGATGGCCGGTACACACGGAAAGAATAGGATTGTATGTCATGCGCCTATTCAATGAAACCCAAGAAGTTGGAAAAAGTTGTTGCAGAAATACAGTCGCAAAAAAAAAAAAGCACGTCGTGTTGAATCGTGCTTACATATCAGTTGGCGGCGGCTAACGTTGCTTACCTTCTGAAAAGTGCCGATCGTGTGGGCGCGTGGCATTCGGATGTCTGATTTAGGTGCCTAACAGTGGCGTCCGGTTGTTAGCACGCACTCTTCAATGTGCGCGTGGAGAAATGAGACTGTAATCACTTCAGAAAAAAAAAACACCAACATTACTCCGCTTAATTTTCGGCTATATGAGTTAATTGCGTGCTAAACAGAGCCGTTGTAACACATGCGGCGTTCGGTGACAAGTGTGGTTAAAGAATGCCTGATTATATGCTCAATATTATTTCACTGCATATTAAAGTCTGCTTACAGCGGCGGAGCAAGGATGTTGTGTAGAATTTTTCAGTGAACGGATAAACGGGGCGTGTCGCATCCTTAGGCGTACGATGTTTACAGATGATCTCCGTTCGCTAATTGGCTCCACTTTGTGAGCGTGCTTGTACACAGCTTTATTCTTTCGTGAACGACGATGACTAATGCGTTTTTCAGACATGATCAGGGTACGCGACAGTGCCAGCGACATATTGTCGCTAAGATCAGTGGTTGGTAATGGTACCGTGACAGTTGACGCTCTAGCGCATCCATATTAATAAGGTACACAGATAGCTTACGCGGCAAATTGATACGTTCCCAGGGGCATAGAACAAGCCATTTGAGGGATTCCCGATCATGGCGTCTGATATCAGCTTTGGCGACTTCATTATTTTTGGCGGGAGAGAATACACTATCTCGGATGCCCTTTCACATTAGGAACTCTAGTCTAGACGAGCGTCACTTGCGGTTCTGAACTAGCAGCTTGACCCGCTAGAATGCTGCAATGAAGGCTGATATGGAGAGAACTGGGGTCACGAGTTTGGACGAGAATGTTGGAGAGACAGAGAGAGAGATAGAGAGAGAGAGAGAGAAAAGGGGAGGAAAGACAGGGAGGTCAGCCAGTGTAAGTACTGGCTGGCTACCCTGTGCTGGGGAGGTGTAAATGCAATGAAAGGTTGAAAGAAGAAAATAAAGTGAGAAACATTCACACAGTAACGCGATGCTAATCGCTACAACTTTCAAGAACGGTCACACAATTCACAAGCCCTCAAGAACTTGTGCAGAGCCCTTAAGGCCTTGAGGGCCGAAATTTGTCTGGACCAGTGTCTTAGAATTTTTTCTCCTGTAAAGGGGCGATCATCCAGTTTTTTTACCGCAGTCGTGAGCCTTTTCTTGACACATTGTAACAAGTGTTGGAAATGTCCAAAGCACACTGTTGTGAAAATCCTACGACATTGCCAGGGCCATCGTGATTGGAAGTTTGACTGTGACAGTAATCAAGCTATTGCGCATCGCGTGTGACCGTAAGCTTGCAAAAAGAAAGAAAACGTTCGCGGGATCCCGTAACTAAGACTAATGGCACGTTCTTTCTCGTAAGCAAACAGTTGCGGTGCTGCGTGGACGGGAATACAATTTGATAGTAACAGTTACCGCAAACGATTTGTAGGGACTGTTAATTTTGTGGTGCTTGAACTTCTCGAACTTTGTTATTATTTTACCCTTACGGTGACACGGCAAGAACAAACGTAACGAATTGTTCGTTTCTAGTCGCCTTTTTTCGCGGTCGCTTCGGGTACTCAAAGACATTTCTTTAATGCGTAAGCATTCCTTAGCGAGCTCCCTAGCCCAGTCATGCGAAACGTGTAAGGCGTTGAATCTGCATAAAAATACGGAATTTCCAAATTTAAGACGTTTAATCACTATGATCGAGTAAATGGTGATGATTGGTAGCGTTTAAGCAACAAGGAACTACTTAAATAAAAAAAATCAAACAAAAATATAATATCCATAGACATACAGAAGGCTCCTTAGAAAATGCACGTGGAAGCTGAAATTTGCAGTTACTCCAACTTAACCCCCCTGGGGGTGGGCCAACTTGAAATGTGGGGTGGGCCTACCTAAATTAGGGAATAGGCCAGCGTAAATTTGGGGGTGGGCCAAGTTGAAAGGAGGGGGTGGGCCAAGTTGAACTGGGGGGGGGGGAGCAATTAGTATTTGGGGGTGGGCCCAACTTGTTTCGGGGTGAGCCAACTTGTATTTGTGAGTGGGCCAACTTGTATTTGGGAGTGGGCCAACTTGAAATTTGGGGGTCGGCCAACTAGTGATTTTGGGGCGGTCCAATCTCCACTTGAACGCTGCTGAGTGTCCTTCGAGTTATGAACACTTCGCGGGCAAGCGAGCGCATTTTCATTGGGCCTTACCAAGGCGCAATCAGAACACAGGCGAGAGCATGCGTGGACAAGGAACGCTCGCATAACGCATGCTTGCAAGCACGACAGTGAAGGTGGCATGGCTTTGCGGCGATGCACTCTCCCCTCACGCAACGCATCACGTGCTACTGCGGCAGCTGGTGTTCGCTTTCTACCGCCCTGCTGCGTCGAGGCGCACTCTTGCCCGCGTTTAGGCTCAATTGGTGCGACTGCGCTAAAGGGGCCGGATTCGGCGAGAGAAATCCGACAATTGCCTACTAAAGTCTAAGCATTCTTTCCCATCGGAAAGGCCATGGGTAGACGCACATAAGCTAGGAAAAGCAAGCAAGCAAGACTAAGGAAAAACGAAGTTACAGCCGAGCCAAACAATGCTTACGCATTAGTAGGCGATTCTCAGAATTTTCGTAGCCTTTTTCTTTCACAGCACAGCTGTGTATAGCTACCCTCCGGCGGTGGTCTATGCGAGTCCGTCTACGTGTCGCGTCGACACGAAAAAATTTTCGTCTCCAGTTTCTCGTGAGTACTCTCTAGCTGTTAGCCTAATATAGGTATCTTAGAAAATTAAACTGTAATTTGCCGGTACGACGACTCTACCATTACAAAGAGTTTCAGTCACTTGTCATGATTAGTTAGCTCACATTGAAGTTGTAAACGTTATGGAATTCCCGTATCCGTTCAACACATGACCATCTACGGAGGGATTGCGGTTACAGGAAACAGGTGTAACTTTTCTTTCATAAAAATTATCCCAAAAGAAATTATGTGACAATTAGCCCCTAAGGCGACTCTATCGTTGCGCCTAGTTTCGTCTACATTCCATAATGACGTAGTTGACAGTGAAGTTGTGAATTTTGTGGGGATTCCCGTCTGCTGTCAATACATGGGCATCTACGAGAGGCAAACGGACAGTCCCATGCTTGTTGTAATAATAATAATAAATAATAATAATAATAATAATAATAATAATAATAATAATAATAATGGTGAGGATGATGATGAAGTACCTGTATATACATAGATGCATCGATTGAGGTAAAACACAACGCAGCTTCGCTGTTCGTCCTTCTTTACAGAGTGGAAGGGCAGATGATTTTCTTTTTTTGTTTGTGACGGTGTGTTGCACGTGGCATACGTTTATTTTGCGTGTCTGCAGTTTCCAGCTAACACTTCTCATTTCCTGCTTGTACTGTGGGACGAGAAGGGATGGGAAGGCAGTGAAATGTAACAAACCTCATGTACCGAGCTTTGGGTGCACGTTAGGGAACCTCAGGTGCACAAAATTTATGCAATGGTGCGTCTCGTAACCTCTGCGTTATTTTAGCCCATTGCGGAGCATGAGACCAGAAACACACTCCTCCGGCCAACCTCTCAGCTTTTTCTCTCATTAAATCTTCTCCCTAGGCTGACAACGTTCCTTTGTGAAGATTGTGGTCGTGAGGAGAAATGTGAGCACAATTATTGCGAGTCTCGTCATTTAAGTGCAAAAAGACAACCGCTCGCGACTGCGCCAGCTCGTAGTGATGACAGACCATTGTCAGAGCAAACAATTTTGGAATACCGACCTCACAAATCGTTGTAGCAGAGAGCTGCGAACACATTAATTGTTGCAATTATTATGAAAAACAAACCTGCTCGAGCGCCTTTAGCAATGACAAGTGGTCACTGTTGTTGTTCGCTGTGAACATGAGCGAAGCTTGCATGTGTTTTGTTTTGATCTCTCTCTCTCTCTCTCTCTCTCTCTATCTATCTCTCTCTCTCGCTCTCTCTCTCTCCGTTTATCTCTCTCTATTTCCGCGTATTTCTATGCGGCCCTCTTAGCCGCCAGTGTAGAGCAGCACATCAAATTATTGTTCCAGTTGAACTCTCTGCCTTTCTTTTCTTTCGTCTCTTTTTGGCTCTAGTGAAACGTTAAAATCAATCAATCGATCGTTGGGCCCGCGTCTTCATTTTAATTTCTCGTTTGTTTTTACCCGCACTTCTTAGCCAAGCTACCTAAACTAGATGTCCTTGCCAGTGTCATCAGTGTTCAGCTGTCCTCACAATCGTCCAAGGACGAAAAAAATGAAAATAGAAATAGATATAACTCAGAGCAACAAATGTGGCGAAATCGAATTTGAAATGCGGGACATATTGCATAATTGCAGCGAGGCAGTCGTGAGCGCAAATGAAAATGCAGCCAACGCATTTAGATTGACGTGGAAGCACCCTGCGAACAACAATTTTATAGGAAAATGAGAGAGAGAGAGAGGGGGGGGGGCAAGGAGGGAGGGAGAAAGATAGAGAGAACCAGCAATGCACGAACAGAAGCTAAGGAAACAAAGCACAAGACGAGAAGATAACGAGCGATGAGGTAGCCCGCGTGTATGTAAGAACGAGCAAGCTTGGCTGCGAGTAAACGAAAAATAAAATAATGCGGCAGATAACGAAAGAAGGAAACGAGCAGACAGACAGATCAAGGCGCCAATGAATACAAATGCGAATAGGTGCTACGGAGTAATCGACAGGCTGTGACATAGTGCCATAGAAGCTTTAATTGATGTAGCGCAGTGAATTAGCTTTTCTGAGAAAAAAAATTACTGCCGGCGGCCCGTAAAGCAGCCGCGAAAAGCATCAGCTCGATGAACGGCTTTCTTTAGAGGGTTAACCGTTCACCGGCACGAGATTGCGAGATTACGGGCCGCACATGACTCATCACGCGCAGAAAGTGACGCACTCCCCCCCCCCCCCCTCCCCCCGCCCCCCAACTAGGAGGCGACGCAATATACTAGGTGGAATGATTTTTTTCTCTTTTGCCACTCGGTCAAAGATCCAACCGCATTGAGATTACTAACTAGGTACTGGTATTACAAAGGATTCCGACAAAATAGGCAAGGTTAGAAATTTCACCCAAGTTGTTGGCCGCGGAACGACGCTACTAAGCCAAAGGTTGCGACAGAGATGAGGGTAGAAAAGGAACAAGGAACACGAAGGGGTGAATTTAATTTCGGTATACGCTCACAATTTCGTCTTGCTTCGCATTTTTCCCTTCTATACGCTTCTCAGGACGTAGAGTCGTCAGAATGCCATTCGCATGAGCAGCGGCTATTTGTGCGCTGCAGTTGTGAAATTCCATAGGTCATTTTGTTTGCGAAGCGAACAAAATTAATTTATTGGCAGTTTCACCCGAAGGTCGAAGCACTCAGAGCGAGAGCAAGGTTTAGCGTTGCGCTTGTACTCCTCGGACGGTGCTCTAACCGTGGTCCAGCCAAACGCAGGGGCGACGTGTTGGCGCTACGCAACACACAAGACAATGTCTGATGGCCAAAAACAACGATGGCCTGGCGACGAAGCTTCTCAGAACGCTGGCGTCATCAGCGCCGCCAGGGGCATTGCAGGCGTCTCATCTGAAAAAAGAAACCGTTGAGATTTACAAAAATGGCGAAAAGGAAATCAGCAGGGTAAATATGTACGGCAAAGCGTAGCACAGTGCATTGGCACGTGAGTGCCAAGCTGGCTGCATTAGGACATAAACATACCATAGCAAATGTGTGCCACAGTATAAAGCATGTGTGCTGCAAAAAAAAAAAAAAATAACACAGGAAAGGAAAGGAAGAATTAGAAGGACTCAACGCATCGTAATGGAATGCCAGGATATTCACCCAGTGAGACCCATACGGAATGTTCACCTTCCAGAAGTATTCGGGTTAAACAAATGGAAGTATCAACTGGTACGCAGTTGAAATTAGTACGACACGTTTAGAGTATTGGTGGAAAAAGAGTAGAAAAGATTTGATAGGACCGAAATCATTGCAAGCGTAGGTAACGGCACATATAGTAACAGAAGGTGTAAGTACGAAATCAGATATGCAAAAAACAAGAAACAAAGAACAAGAAACAAGATGGCTAGAGACGTAACAAAACATGACGAAATCAAGCAGGCTAAGTGACTATTTGGCACCACCCAGTTTAAATGAGGATGCCAATAAACATCATCATCATCAGCTCGACGCTGCACGAAATGAGACTGATGGGAAACCATAGACATTAGTCAGCGTGCACTGGCTTGACAGTTACTGCTCTGACCAAAGCATGCACACAGCAGCTCAGTAGGAACGCTAGTGAGCTTGTGGTGTGCGTGCGCTCATCGCCGAAGTATAGAAGGCACAACGTAGCACTTGCTAATCCACCGAGGCGATCGAGCGCAGCGTTGACGGTGCATCCATTCAATGTATTTCTCTATGGTACGTCGACTTCGCGTCATCATTTTTGGAGTGCGACGCACTTCGCCTGTCAGGAGACACTTTGAACATCCGCGCGCAATCCACGCATTCGGCGTCAGCGACACAGTGCTGCAACACCCGCGTAGGCAATGACGGTGTGAATGCCTGTTCAGCGTCTGTTATTTTGCTATTACATTCAATCGGATAAATACGTCAGGCTTATTGAGTGAATTTTAATGTGTTAATGTTAATAGAATGCTAAGAGAGAGAGAGCGAGAATTAAACTTTATTGTTAGACCAGGCTTCTTGAGCCCAAAGGTGGGTGGCCTCCTCAGTTCAGGTAGCCATGGCTCGCTGCCGCCGCCCGAGCCCTGTTCACCAACCGTAGCTGGCTGTCAGGGTCCTGCGTCACCAGCAGAGCCTCCCACTGGTCATCCGATTCTTCCTCTATATCCGCTTGTTGAGCACGTTGAGACGCTTGGCCAACACTTGGCTTCCAAGAGTGAGAATGAAGGTGACGTGGCTTCGCGGCAATGCCCTCTCACTTCACGCAACACTTGGCACGCTAGCGAGGCAGCAGGTGTTCCCTTTCGTCCGCTCTGCTCTGTCGAGGCGAGCTCGTGACTTGGTGTCGCAGACAATGAGAAATGAATTGCCATTTTGCTCGTGTACAGATGACTGGCGCCGGCTTCTTCACTCAGTGGGTCATTCGACCAATTCGCATCAATATTGTTTTGCAATTTTCAACTCAGAATATTTGAGATAGAAGGCATACGCTGTGAATGGAGCGTTTCATGACTGTTCTTTGCCGGCTGCGATTATCAGAAGCTCTCACGAGGAATTCAGTACAGACCATAAAACCTGGTCAGCTCAACTTTGACATTTAAATAATACAGTATCTATCGTCGCATACCAAAGCATCCATACTGACCACCTCGCCAACCCCGAAGCCCACGCCAACGGCAAAACTTTGCTTGGAGTGTCTATAATTGGTATCGCAATAAAAGTAAAGGAAAGAAAAAATGAACAAGGATTTGCCAAGTCGAGTAAAGCATGAGGCTCTTAAACGCCGAGGAAACTTCTGTTCATACTGTCGGGCATGTGTGCGTATGCCAATGTGCGCGTGCGTATGCATGTTTGTCCGTGCGTTTTTTTTTTTTTTTTTTGTATTGGAGAGTGTGCGAGCGCGCGCGTTAGTGTGTTTGAGCGAACACGCGTCTTTGAGGGCGCTCAAGTTGTTGCGTAAGTGTACATGTGCCTGCATATAGCTCTCTGTTTGTTTGTTTGTTTGTTTGTTTGTTTGTTTGTTTGTTTGTTTGTTTGTTTATGCGCGTGCATACGTGCGTGCATGCGTGTGCATGTAGGTGCTCTCGCGCACCGACTACCTGCTGTGCTCACTGATTGCTGGGTCAGCGCTCATCGATTGCGAGTGGACATTTTGAGGAGGCCATCCCGCAGATTTGTCTGCAGCTGATATCTTGCCCACACCCCACTTCCTTACCCTTAATGCTGCATTTCATGCTTGTCCCGTGATGGGCGTCTATGCAATTCCAGGCGCCAGCATGGTTTCATTTGGCCGCTTTTCTTACGTCTCCGAGCGGGTGCTTGCTTGGCCTCATTCACGCTCGGTGCTTTGGCCCTGTGGCAACAGCTGCTGTCCTTCACGTTGCGTGCTCAAGCTGCGTAGATGCCGCGGTCGTCATTCCTCGCTACTGTTCTTTGTGTCCGGTGCTGGCTGAATGCGCTCGTTTCCTCTCGCTACCCTTCTTTTTGTCTCGGTGTCCTTCTCTTGTGTCAACGCCGCGTGTCTGTGCCCTCAAGGAGCAATGAGGAATCATTGGCGCTTCTTTATCGGGAGCAGGGACCTTCCACAGAAGTGATTGCATTCCTCAACGCGTAGCAATAAAAAGGGTGGTTTTTTATTTTTCATCCCTTCATTATTATTTCTTTGTTTGCATGAGATTCACTTGGTTACTTTTTCCTTCGTAAAGTATTTTTTTTCCTTTCCTTGGAGGACGTATTTGGCAAACGAAATCCTGATGGTTCTAACTCTATTGGCACAAACCATTCCTAGAAAGCCCGGAATGAAGCTCTTACTGGTTTAGGCATGCACTTGTTGCGAATTGTCACAACGTCTGTAAGAACATACCTGCGTTTTCAAATGCACAAATCTCTAATATTATCGTCTGTCTCATCGCAGCAATCCGTCCTTCTACGTGAGGCAGCAGTAGACACTTTCGTGGTAGCGTTTTTTTTTCTTTTTCTTTCATCTTTTCGGCTATGTTATTCACGACTCCGAAAATAGTCATGAGGTATGACGTGTTTTCTCTTGTCTATGGTGGCTTGTGTTATATAAAGCCAAAAAAGGCTTCATTGTATTTACTTTCAACATACGAGTGTGACTTATTTCTGCGTGTATCTGCCGAGGATATGCCCTTTCCACCCCCATGATAAATAGCGGTTCGGCCACCTGGTAGCATCAAGTGGTTCGGATCGGTTGTTCAGTGTTATCGATGTGGTAGTTGGGTGAGCTGACAAAATAAATACCCGGTTGTAGAACGCAAGGCGTAAAATTTAGCTACGAGAGCTAAGAGCTTCAAGTTTCATAGCAGAGACCCAGGGGCACTACGGCTGCTTGGAACGAATAAATTCGTCGGGACGAATTCGAATAAATTTAAGTATTCCAGTGTTAGTTGGCTTGGATACGTGAAAGATAACGGAGTTTTATTCCAGTTTAGATCACGCAAGAGGTTTATAAGTAACCAGTTTCGTACGTGAAGGTGCCTATAAGACAAGTTGTTGCAAGTAACTTATTCTTCATTGGTTTAAATTAAACAATGGATTTCGTGTTAAGAACGATACATGCTACGCTTGTGGTTCTTGCCAGACATCACTTGTCCGTTGCAACTGAATTACTTAAACGATTCACACAGAGAGACAGAGAGGCGAAATAAAGGAGAAAGGCAGGGAGGCTAACCAAACGGCAAATACAATTTGCTACCCTACACGCTGGGAAAATAATTTAGCGCTGTGATAGTGCGCGGCGATCGTGACCGGCTGGGATCGTGTATATGCGCTCTCTCTACATGCCTATCATTTGTCCTGATATTTCTAGACGATTTTGGCGCACTGTAAACTGGGAAAATTGGTGATAGTTTATTCTTTCTAAGGCGCAAAAGAAAAATACAGAAACGGTGTATATGCTGTCGTACTATTTTTCTGTCTGTCTGTTTATTGCACTCAACGAAGAATGAATTTCACGATTTACGTTACGAAACTGAGATAACTCATTTATGAGGTAGATTCACAGGCTTAACACATCTTAATATTCTCGAACACTCCGGCTGAACAGCGTTTCGTTTTTTTTTCCTTACCTTGTTTTTTTTTCTTTTGAAGAGATAAAATGTTTGCAGAGAGAGAGAGAGAAACTTTATTTGGTTCCTTCAAGGATTTAGCGTCTCGAGGTCTCCGTCATCTTCTTGGGCGCCGGCGACTTGGAGCCTCTTCCAGCAAGGGTGGGCCACTATGTTCGCAGAACTATCTTGTAGCGAATGTCCGAAAAAAAAAAGCAAAAAAAGCAACAGAAAGTTATCTAAGGCTTTACAACTATGGAGGAAATAAATCTATTTTTATGTAGTAAATCTGGTTTAAAAGTGGAAGAGCAAAAGAAAAGTGATAAATAAGCTTCACATTTCGCAACACATTGAGGGGGACTTCTGGCGTGCAGAGTGACCCTTCTGAAAGATGGCGGGTATTAAGGATGAAATATGCCCTTTGCTAAGCTACTTGCAGCGCTCCTTTACTAACGCTTAAGTGGCGTCACGCCAGCTGGTCTACGGCAGTATATATATAGGGACAGTTTTACTCAACTCTAACGAGGCCTTTCTGTGCACGTAGCGCTAAGTTCAATCACTCGTGCCTTGTGATGCACCGCCGGCCGTCGGCGCGCTGTGTGCAGCAAGTTCATTTAATTTTCTCATTTGTGCCTTTCGCTGCGGCGCGTGTGAACCAGGCACGTGATACTCACTGCTCGCTGAGTAATGATCGAAGCAGGGAAAGGAACGCGCATATTTTTCAAAGTTGCCTGTCACCTTACGCCAGTGTTGCATTAAAGAAACGCTTTATCGCTAATATCACCTCCAGGAAAACGAGAAAGGGAAAAGATTTGTGTTCCGGTAGAAAAAGTACTGAATCTCGGAAGTGACAATAAAAGTACAGCGCACATGCTCTTGTTTGAACAAGTGCAAGGAGCTGTGCTGGTTTGTGTGCAGAGCTGCAGCTGGTAAAAAAATGTTCGCGGAAATCCGCGCAACTTTCAGCCATATCTTCTTTTTTAGTTGAGCATTTGCCTCGAGGCGTAATGAGAAAACATGAAGGAAGCGTGTAGCTCCGCATCTAGGAGGAAATTCAGCAACTCGCAGCAAATAACAACGCACTCACAGTCACTTACAGAAAACAACGACGGACCCGAATTGCCGATGCCGTATGCAATATTCTGCGCAAGCTAACGTTCGATTTATGTATATTCCACGTAAAAAAAAAGGCACTTTCCACTTTTGCGAGACACCCAGCTTGTGTACAGTACTGTTTAAACTTTTAAAAACGAGTAAATTTTCTTAATGTGAAGCTTTCTGTGTATAACCCACCACGTTATCGTGTGCGTCGGTAATTCCGTGCCACGTAAGATATACTTGTGGGTGTAATAATTATTTGTGCACAAGATAATACAAATAAGCCTCGCATGCTGACCTCCGACGTAGTGCCAGTGAGCGCACTTCAGTTGTGCGTAATCAAACAGTAAATCACCACATAAAAACACAGACAGAACGTCACATAATACGCAACTGAAGTGCACGTAGTCCTCTTAATGAAACAGCGCAGTATTTTCGACACCTGTCTTTAAACTCTGTTATATTTTGCCTACCCCTATTCTCAGGTCTCTCTTTATGTGCCCACTATAGTGGCCAATCCTGCGGAATGAGTATGTCCCATTGTGCCAGAAGCGGTATGGAAACCTCGAATCTGTTCACATATATGTGCACCGTGATACAAGGGCTGTACTGTATACTATGTGTGTCATTCTTCTTCCTGCGTGTCCCTCTCTTCATCATCCTTCGACCAAAAGAGAAGCAAACATTGCCTTGGTCCTCCTGACTACTCTGTGCCGACGTCTTGCGGTGGCAAACCGCCAGGACTGGTGTTTGCATTTCGGCACAGCTTGCGAACTGCATAGTGCGTAAAACATAAACAGGCATCACGGTTCTCACCTGCGCTTTGCATAAAAATTGAAACAGATTACACGCTGCACAAAATGAAGATACGGGAAGTTAGTTATACGCATCGCATTAGTCATATGTCATTTAACTACCTGCTTTACGATAGCTTCGCTTCCTATAGCTTCAAGCATGCGCGTTGGAGTTCTTGCATGCCACACACATTCGCTGTCAGAGCATCTTCATGTTGAAATATAACCTTGCGTAATGAATATGTGTGACTAGTAGTGCCTCTTCCACATCGCGTGTTCGAATCATCGAAAAAATGAACGACAGTGCTTGAAAGGACTAATGTACCTTCGGTTTTTCATCTCAATCTAGGCCTTGCGTAGATATTCAGCTTACAGCATTACATACCCGGCGGGCATTTAGGTTCTGCATATTTAGGGCTAAGATAATGGCGACTCCCCGGCTGTTTTTTGCTGAGTTGAAAAAAAGAGAGAGAACTGATTTTGATTCACAAAAAGGGGGAAAAATACGGAGATGGGATCTTTACTAATCGCCTCTGAGTTGCCTGAGAAAAGAAACAGTTTCGAAATCTGTTGAAAAATGCCCACCCTGACAAACAAGAACACCGTTCATCGGGAAGCATATCACGTCGTATACAGAGGTGAACCCACCAGAAAAATGGAACGGACCGAATGGTATCGCAGTTCATTGTTAGTTTCTCACCGGGTCCACGTTTGATTTGTAGGTGAGTGGTGGACTGCATGTCAAGGCTTGCTTCACTTCAGATTGTGCAGTACGCCAAAGCCCATGCACTGAATAGCTTAAGACCTCAGCGCTCGCGCGACATCTCTCTGAATTTGCCCTTCTTTCGCATATACTCAACGCAGGCGATCGCAGGTTTGTGGTTCGGAGCATGCATTGCACGAACCGCCATGTACGTTTCCTTTGTGGTTCGCACGCTAGACGGCCGCACACTAGTTGGTACTCCGAATACGAAACAGACTATTGTTGCTTTTAGCTTAAGGTGAGTATTCATCGCTGCGATTCCGCGCACTTAGAGTGGCTTACTTTCACAATACTTGGAACTTGCTGGCATGAAATTCCCCCACGTGAGAGGAACGCGCAATCCTTAAAAGACGGAACTATATTTTAACATATTCTTTCTTACAGCAAAGCTGTTAATGGGATTGGAATCGCTCAAACATGGTGGAGGGAGGAGGAGGAAATAACTTTATTGAGTTCTGAGGAACCCCTCCCCACCCACTCTTGGTTTAGTGGTCGGAAGGGGTCGCGGGCCGCACCCACGTTGGGACGGGAAGCCAGTGAGCCTCCGCCCTTTCGTGAGCACTCTGGACGGCCCGGAGCTGGGTCTGGTGGTCGTCGCTTCGCAGGGCGTCCACCCAATCTTCTTCTTTACTGAACACGGTGCCGCTTCACGCGGAGCATTGCCGAAGCATGTGCGCTAGCGAGCAGTACAATTCGCCACAATCCGGACATTGCGGCTCTACCTCTGGTGAATAAAGGCTCAGTTTGCCTCTCGAGGGGAACGACGCTGTCTGAAGCATTCTGAATATCGATGACTGTGGTCTAGTGAGTTTAGCGTGGGGGAGCGGGAAGGTCGTCCTCGACAGCTGATAGTACTTTGTTATTTCGTTGAGAGAGAGAGAGAGAAAACAGGGATAGGAAAGGCAGGGAGGTCAACCAGAACAGCATTCGGTTTGCTACCCTACACTGGGGTGGGGGAAAGTGGAATAGAAAGAGGAAGAAAGGGAGAGAGTAAGCACTGAGTACGTGTAGGAGGGACACCATACACAAGGACACTATAAATGGTCTCTTAAACCGGTGCACTTCAAGTACTGCACTATTGCACGAATCGCTTTTCGAGCCAGTGACGGGTGTCGCACGGTCCGAGTATCTTTGACTCGGTGAATGGTCTCGAGTCCAGTCGGTGTAAAGTTGCCCGCAGAGAGAAGCATTGGACATCGTAGCCAACTCCGCTCGGAACTTCAAGTGGCTGAAGAGTTCTGTGCACGGGTTGCTGGGTCCGTGGCCATCAATACTGGCGCAGCATTAAATGACATCCCTGAGGCACGTGTACCAGAAATGAACGTGTTATTTTCACTCGAAGAGCTCGATGCTGCGTTGGCGACCTGCAGGCGTTCTTCGTCGCCAGGACCTGATGGCATCACGTGTGCTGCCCTATGTCACCTTGGACGTGACGCACAAGATGAGCTGCTCAACTACTAGAATGAGTCTTGGCAGAACGGCGCTGCTTGACATCTCATCATATCATCCGATTGCGCTTTCGAGCTGCGTCGGCAAAATGATGGAAAGAATTATTCTTGTTCGCTTGGAATAGTACCTAGAACAATTCAACATCTATCCGGACGCCATGACAGGCTTTCGTCGAGGTCGATCATCCATCGACAACGTCATTGACATCGTAACATGGGTCCAAAACCAAAAAAGCCTGAAGCACCTATCTGCAGCACTTTGTCTAGATATAAAAGGAGCATATGACAACGTCTCCCATGAGGCCATACTGAACTCACTTGAGGCTTGAGTGTTGTCAAATGCGTGCAAGACGAACTTTCGCGCCTTGGAGAGCATACAAGGTCAAGCCCTACGCACGTGTTTAGGGCTGCCTTAGTGCACCTCAACAGCAGCAACAATTGACATCGCGGGAGACCATATAAACCAGACACATGTAGCTGTCGACTCTCTTGATCCGGGGATCCTTGACAGAGGACATTCGCCATCTGTCAAGGATCCCCGACCATCATTTGGCCTCCCTACCAGCCGAGAGACCTCAATCGACCTTTTCACGAGGGATTAGCGCTCATCAAGAGTGCCTACCGACATCTTTTACACCGGCGGCGAAGCCTTCATCTCCCCTGTGGTGCCTACGACAGCCTCAAGTGAATTTTGCTATTCCTGGAATTGCGAAAAAGTCCAATCATCCAGCACCGGCTCTGAAGCAACTTATGCTCCTATTGCTGCACCAGACGTATCATGACCCCATTCATACATACATACCGATGGTATATATGTTGCCCGTGCCCGTTCCCACCATCTGGCAACACTACCATCAGAAAGGCCGCAGGCATCATTTTGTACTACGATTTCGGAGTATTACACCTGCCTTCCATCGGGCTTCACCCCCACAACTAAGCCATCTATTCCTCCATGATGTTTGGCTCGACCCGCAGTGCACCTCACCATACCAGGAATAGGGAAAAAATCTGAGCTGTCATCACCTGCTCTTAAACAACTAACTCTGCTGATTTTGCACGAGAGGTACGCCGAACACGCACATATATATACTGATGGATCGGCAACTCTCCAGTGTTCCTCTGGAGCCGTGCATGGTCTTACCAGTGAAAGCCACCACCATCAGTTTCAAGACATGTCACCCAACGACACCGATGGCTGCCGAACTTGCAGCTCTTCGCGCTACACTTCGTCTCGTCAGCCAAGAACAACCTCGAAGATGGTCAATATTCAATGACTCAAAGGCAGCACTGCAATCTTTGCTATCAGCCCTGCGGCGCGGACCACACGAACAACTGGTATTTGAGATTAGAGAACTAATCCATACCTTAAGTGAGAAAGCACACCGGGTGACATTTCAGTGGCTTCCAAGTCACTGCGGAGTCATAGGGAATGAACACGCCGATAACGCTCCTTGGTCGGCTCTTCAAGGGGACGACGAGCAGCCGATACCTTTATCAAGGACAGATGCCGCTAGAAAACTTAGAATGCTCAGCCGTGACATCACGTTCTCCTTGTGGAACGCAGGAAGTTTTCAAAACAACCGACTCCACAATCTTGACTCCTCTCTACGCCTTTGCATTCCAGCTGGACTCTGCCGTCGCGAAGCTACCCTGCTTTGTCGAATATGGCTAGGGGTGGCTTTCACCAAGTCTTTTGCTTACCGAATTGGATGGGCCGACGACGCCTCGTGTGAGGACTGTGGTAACGAAGAGACTATTCAACACCTTCTTTGTGAGTGTCCTCGCTATAATTTACAGAGACAATCACTCGCAATCGCGATAGCGCGCTTTGACCGAAGACCTCTCACAGAGGAACTTATCTTAAAATGCCGCCATCACAAGCCATCGCAGCAGAGGGCGACGAGGGCACTGTTGCGGTTTTTGAGGGCGACAGAATTGGACAAGCGGCTGTAGCCTGAACAGATGTTGATAGTGCTGCAAGTGTTACCTTGCTGTGCGATGACAGTATGCGGTGACAGTGACCGATTGTGATTGTGTGTCTATGCTCCTTTCTTTCTTTATCTCTACTTTGTTACCACTTTACCTCCCCCTCCCCTCTCTCCCCAGCGTAGGGTAGCAAACCGGATCTTTGTCTCTGGTTAACCGCCCTGCCTTTCCCCTTTCCTCTGTCTCTCTTTCTCTTCGGGGATCAAGCGACTGACAGAAAGTTTTCCATCGCTTATCTTCCAATTTATCCATGCGACGCTGGACTTTCTTTTGTATGCGTCGTGAAGCCCTCAGATACAAGACGGACTTCGTGCGCCGATACCTCCTCTCCGCCTGTCGGCGTGCCGCACGCAGCCTCTCCAGTTCCATGTCCAAGTCTGTTCGCCTTGCTGACCTTGTAAGCAAGCAGATTGATGTTTTCAATGAGGTGAGCAGCGGGTCTCGGTGCTCTCCTCGCTCCCAGCTACTTCGCTCGTCACGATCGCCGCGGTGCGTGAGTCCTCGCGCGCGTCCGTGCACCAGCTCGTTCGCGTTGTGAAAGTCGGAGTGCACGTCGACCCCCATGTGGGCTGGAAACCATTTGACGATGTGATGACCCGCGGCTCCCTCGTTGCCGAGGACGGCCGCCGCTTTCCGCGATATGGAGCCCGAGGCGAATGCTCTGGCCGCCGATCGCGAATCTGTGTACACGTAAGGACATTCGGATTCCCTCATTGTCATTGCTATTGCCACCTGTTCGGCCACTTCGGACGTTACCCCCTTGGCCGATGCTGCGTTAATGATCGTACCATCGCAGTGTATCGAGACGGCCGCGTACCTGTCGCTGCGCCCGTACTGGGCCGCGTCTACAAATGCCGCCAATCCCGGGCCGTTGGCGCTCGATTTCAGCAGTGCTCGGGCCCTCGCCTTTCAGCGCCCCTCGTTGAATTGCGGGTGGACGTTTCTTGGAAGCGGTTCTACTTTGAAAGTGCCCCTGACAGCCGCGCTGAGCGCGACCTTGCGTGCGTTGCACTCTGCCTCTGCATTTATCCCTGCTTCTCCTAGGATGCGTCTGCCGGCCCTGGTGGTCGACAGCCGCACGACCTGTGCCTTGGTCTGTGCTTCGATGATTTCTGCTAGTATGTGCGTTTTTTCACTGCGTCTTAAAAAAAGTGATATAATTTGCTGCGTATATGTTTAGATAAAATGTAGGAGATGTTAAGGCAAATATAGAGGATGTACAGGCAAATATTTAAGTGACCGGAGCTGGGTTAGTTTAGGCGCTAAGGTCTAATCCATCGGTTTCTTCCTTTTTAGAGGCACTATACGAAACGCTTAAAGATTTCCTCCGCTGCTTTGGGAGTAATCTTATATCTGGAGAGCGTATGGTCAAGCTGTGACTGAGCAGCTAAGAAATATTGAAGCGGGTAAGTTAACTACAGCCTTCGCGGCACATTACTTAACAAGCGTTATGAAGCTTAAGAAGTGTAGCTGACGAATTGCGTCGGAAGTTTGCCTAATTTCCTGAAAGAACAGTAAATACAAGAGACGCGATCTAACGAGCGGTGTGTCGGCACTGTTTAATGAACCTCAGCTAAGTGTTTGCTTTGCAAAAGGTTTTCTAGCAAGGGCTTGTCTAATGCGAAGAGGCGCTTAGAATTCGTTCGCAGTTAAACTCATACCTTTTTAATCACATTCACAGTGCGGCAGTTAGAACGAGGCACTTTTGCCATCAGCTGGGCAAGAGAGAGAGAGAGAGAGAAATAAACTTTATTGTTAGGCCAAGCTTCTTGAGCCCAAAGGTGGGTGGGCAAGAGATTGTGATAATTTGAAGTATATCACAAATGAAAACTTAAGACGTCAAAGAACAAAACGAAACAAAGGCACCGTTTGGGGACTAAGCAGCTCGTATCTGCGCTGATTCTGCCTAAATCTTCACTGCAACAAGATTATTTGTGACTACATTTCATGGCACAAGAGATTTGCTGGCTCAGCTGCTATGTCTCAAACTTTCAATGGGCCTATGAGCTATGCAAGAATTCACATAGACGCCGACGTCCGGTTTTCAGGCTTTACGAGAATTATTACTAAATTTGTCGCTTCGAAATGTAAGCTGGTTACCAGTGCCATGATAATGTAATTCCACTAAATTGACTAATCCCGGCTGATTTCATTCTGTACTTTGTAGTTCATCACTGCAATATGTGCTTCAACGTGACGAATGTATAAAGGGGGATAATTCGAAACGAACCAATCGTTCTATAAGACTCTAACCTTGGTACTGGAATGAGTTAGAACTTATCTCAACGACTGTATATATTTTATTTCTTATTCTATTAGTTATTTCACGCCGGGCCTTTATTACTGCAAGAGTTTTGTCCACTGTGCCTCTGGAGGTGCGGCCAGCCGTGTGGCCTTTGAATGTAGTCCGCATAGGCCACGACACAATAAAGACAGTAGACTCAAGCAGTGCAAGAGCCCTCCTTAACGTAAACTCGAACTAGGACCAAAATTTGCTTACAATTAAAGCACATTTTTTGCACTCTTTGTGTATAGAAACAACAATAGCCTGTTCATGTGCGCGTTCTCTGAAGCACCGTTGTCGCATGGATAGGGTTTAATGAAGCGAGAAGCGCTGCTCTCAGATATACCTAACTTGAACCCGGCTAACATAGAAAACCTTTGGGACTATGCAAATTGGCACTTTCCGTGGAACTAGTAACACCCAGCGATCCGAGTTACTTTGGCGATAGCGGTACGATTTGCATACGCTCCGCACGAACTTGAATTCAGAGCAACACAATAGCCTCCCGCTTTAGAAGTTAGCATTAACGCAGACTTTTATGTTTTTGTGTACCCGTGTGGTAGAGACAAGATTTAGCAAACGTCTGCTCATGCTTTGTGTACTTTCTCTTTCATGATGTTCTAGTTTTTTGAGGCAGGTATTTAAAATGTGCGAGTGATCAAAATAGCAGGCTATTATGGTTCTAGAGAAACCACCATGAAAGAGGAGACAAGTCGGCGCTACTGAGCTTTTAACGGTGATATTGGTGGCATTCTACATTTACACCCAAGTAATGCATAAAAATTATACTTCTCTTTTGTGATGTGATGCGCATATTTAGGTAAATGTTCTACTAAACCATCAGTTTAAATGAACTTATTGAGAGTTATTTGCGTATCTTATGAAAATGTCCCATTTCCATCATAAGGGCCAAACAATTAATAGGATAGCAACACTTCGGAATACCCGCCGCGGTTGCTCAGTGGCTATGATGTTAGGCTGCTGAGCACGAGGTCGCGGGATCGAATCCCGGCCACGGCAGCCGCATTTCGATGGGGGTGAAATACGAAAACACCCCTGTACTTAGATTTAGGTGCACGTCAAAGAACCCCAGGTGGTCGAAATTTCCGGAATCCTCCACTACGGCGTGCCTCATAATCAGAAAGTGGTTTTGCAAGTAAAACCTCATAATTTTTTAACACTTCGGAATAAATCAAGTGTAAGACTCCTAGCAGGTAATCGCAGTATGAATTGAAGTAAACGTAAGCTAAGTAAAAACGAGCTGTTGCGCTAAGGGTGTTTGGTTCGAATCCTGCCATCGGACAATTTAATTTATGTGCGTTAATTAAAGCCAACGCCTTTCTTAGCGACTTTAACACAACTTTTCCGTCTCGTTTGTGTTTCAAACCTTCTTTCCTGGGCCGATCCCGGAAGTAGTGCACAGCCACTCCAATAAAATTACATTATGTTCAGGTTTGAGCTCTGTTATTGTTTCGCACTTTTAATATTTAAGTCTCATAAGATTTAAGATAAAAGCCATGCGCTGTCGGTCTTTTGTTTCATGACGTTTGTTTGTGGACTATCATTCTGAAAATTCTAAGTAATAATTTTGTCAAGCATGTAAGAGCTTGTCTGAGCAAGTTTAGTGATAGAATGCTGCGGCAATATAGCCCGCATATACCGAATGTCGTATAGCAGGGCAAGATATATAACATACATAGACCTAAGTGTATACGAAACCTCATGGCGACAACGGTGGCAAAATTTTGTTTGGGGTGTCCAGATAATTGCTATCGCAGAAAACATCGCTCAGACCTCACTGACGCGTTAGTAAGACGTATCCATGTCGGTGCTAATAGCAATAACATCTGTGCTGCGTTGTACCAATGTTTTGGTCAGCATTAAAACATTGCTATAACATAGCAGCGCAGTGAAGAAGATTTACTTCAATCCACTTTAAATAAAGTTTATTATTACTACTGCTACTACGAGTAAGCACTGTCAAAACGCATCTTATTATAAAGGCGTCTACCCTCTGGACGTAATAACTGAAAGTTCTTTAAATATGGGTGGCATTCTGAAATAACATTTTTTTTTTTAAATTCTGCCAATTGTGTTACGCTGGTGAACTGTGGTGAAGTTCGACAGATGCCCGCAGGAGCAATGTCCAAAATTTCTGGGTATGATCATGTCATGGGCATTTATATGGGGTGCCTTCTTTCCAATTTGTTTTATGTGATTTATTTTATGAACTGTTTATAATGGAAAAGACATACACAATCTAATTCTCCTTATTCACAAAGAACACTAGCCGCTTAGTCTTTTCTTGCTTATATGCTACTTTTGATGTTGCCTTATGATACCCATTGCATGCTTTCCATGGCTAGCACTTTGCTCGTTCCTTGGGTCGTTCCTTGTGGCAAACGGCGCTTGTCGTGACGACACGGTTGCTTTCAAACTAAATAAACACAACGAATTAAGGTTTTCCGTGGCTTTGTTGAATAAAAACATCGCATTCTGTCTAGTCACTAAAGTGTACTTCAGGCAGAAAGCGTGCTAGGTCTTTTCATTCCTTAAGATTTTATACACGTTATATTGGCACCTTGCGTTTCCTTTTCCTACACGATCCTTCTTCAACTAGTACTTGCAAAGTACGCTCATGATTGTTGATCTTTATTTTTCCTATATACAATGGGTCTCAACGCTCTTGAACGCTGCATCTTTACTAATAAATGAAATTAACTTCCCAGATAAGCAGTTTCAATCACTTATGTTTTTCTTTCACTTGTTTAGGGATTATAAGACCACGGCATTCAAACCGATTGGATTGTTTTCCTCTTTTTTTGCGCATTATCAATTCGTTGGCTGTGCTGTAAAAATAAGCAGTTTTCATTGTATGAGAGATCAATACCCTTTCAATTTTCCTGCAGCCATGATGAATGAGTTTAGGACATCTGATCACATGCCGAACGTGGGCCATCTAAGCAATGTATTGTAGATGTCAAAATACCTTTGCTCATAGTACCTCTTCTCACAAGCCACCATGGACTCGCTCACCAATCTTTCGAAAATATACTCGTACTTTCAGTTACTGCATAACTTGCAATATCTGATGTTTACTGTTCTGATATCTGATGTTTTCTTTATTCAAACGAGCTGAAACCCATTCCTTATCTGAATCATATCAAAAGAAAGAAAAGAGAACGGTTCTCAACGAACCTAAAAGGAATCGCTACACAGAGGACTTCATTCGAAAAACAACCAGACAACAAAAAAAGAGAAGAAACTACGGGATAGAAGCGTAGACTGTTGGGCCAATTAGCGCATCATGTAGTGTCGTTGAGCGGAAGTGCGGGTAACAAGAAACGGAGTGGACAGGACAGACGCTCACTTACAACTGAAGTTTAATGTAATGTTTTCCAGGTATCGGAGGGCAGCACATGCGCAGTGGAAATGCTGATAGAGAGCTCAAGCCTAATCACACGCAAAAAATACTAACGTCCAAAGAGATATCTAATTTCTTTATCCATCAAGGTAATTGACAAGACACTGACACACGTGGCAGACTGTGCGTGTATCTAGCCAGCCTCAATAATTTATCTCGCCAGTCTGTTATTACACTTGTTTAAAATGGATGCATTTCTACATAGCGGAGTGCAACCGCAATCTTTGATGTGTGCAGGTAGGTGCATAAAACGCGCAACAGCCTTTAATGACACCATGTGCTCCGTGAGTCGGTCGTTTATACATCGATCCGTTTGGCCAATGTAAACTTTACCGCAGCGGAGCGGTATCTGGTAAACCACCTCAGTGGAGCAAGTCACCAGGCAGTTTACATGTCTCTTCTCACATGCATTTTTTGCACTTTTCCCTCCGATTGCGTATTAGAGAGCACAACCTGGTGAGCTTACAGGGGGCTGTGAAAACTACGTCAATCTCATGCTTCGGTCCTACTTTCTTCAGGTTGTGCGAAACTGCATATATGTAAGGCATCACCACAACCTTTCTTGGTTTCCGCTTTTCCTGTGTGGTTGCGGCGGTTGCCATTTTGAGCTTCTTTAAAAGTAAACCACCCACAGCCACCAAAAGACTGGATGGAAAGCGCGAGCGTTAGAGAGGTGGCACCTGCAAAATGAAGCTGTGCTCGAACTTGAGCAAACAGGACTTTCTCGAGGCCGAATTCAGGCACGACAAGGCAATCCCTCGTTTGACGAGCTTACTGTGTGAGGAGTCATAATAGAAGGCTTTTTTTGGAGCATGCTAAATATTCCCAACAAACATGGTAGTCCCATTTGATATACAAAGCGAGATTTAAAAACGGCAACAGACCATTGCAGGGAAGTTCAAGGTTAAAGACAAAGAATATGAAGTACTATTAAAAAGATCTAACACACTGTTAGCTGCTGATAGGGGCGTTTGGTCATTCGGTACAATTAAAAAACAAGAAAGTCATCAACGTCTCTGTAAACTTTTAAAACATTCCGTTCTACAAGTTCAGGGTGCACCTGGCGATCCAACTTGACAAAGAAAATCTCACAGAGCACAGGTGCAACACTAGAGCCGATGCATATGCCCCTCTTTTGCTCGTAGGCATTGTTGTCATAGCATACAATCATGGAGCACGAATAACACTTCAGTTCTAAATGATTGTCCGCATTGACCAGGGAGGCGTTTTGAAGGGGCACTACCCCATGAAAGTCTATCGCATCACGGATTGCTAAATATAACTCGTCGTACGGCACAGAGTAGATAGGTTCAACTGACATGGAATTAGAAGGCCTCAGAAAAGCAGTCACACCCTGCAAAGGTGATGTCCTCGAAGTATTCTTCACTGCAAAAACACACAAAGATTTGTGTCCGTTCCGCACCATCGTCACAGAAGATCACTGCTGGTAGCACAATGTCAGTTCTTTCTTGTAACGCCATCTCAACATGTTGACACCTGTAGGCCCCTTCAAGTTAAAGAACTCGGAACTGCTCGTGCAGGACTTAGCGGAAGGATTGCCTGGAGCAAACTACGGCGTCTCTATTCACGCTGAGGAACTTTTCTCCTTTGTGCCGCATGATGAGTCGTCTTTTAGCAGTCCGTGATGCGATTGACTTTCATGGGGTAGTGCCCTTTCAAAATGCCTCCTTAGTCAATGTGGGCAATTCTTTAGAATTCTTGAAGCGTTATTTGTGCTCCACGATCGTAAGCTATGACAACGATACCTATTTGCAAAAGAGGGGTATATGCATCGGCTCTTGTGTTGCACCTGTGCTCTGTGAGATTTTTTTAGCCAAATTGGACCGCCAGTTGCAACCTGAACTTTTAGAAAGGCGTGTTTTAAAAGCGTACAGATACGTTGATGACTTTCTTGTTTTTTAAGCGTACCGAATCACCAAACGCCCTTATCAATGGCTAATTGTGTGTTAGATCTTTTTAATAATACTTCATATTCTTTGTCTTTTACCATTGAACTTCCCTCCAACGGTGCATTGCAATTTTTAGACCTTGCTTTGTATTTTAAATGGGACGACGATGTTTGTTGGGAATATTTACCACGCTCCAAGAGAAGTCTTCTACCTTATGACTCCTCACATACTAAGCTCGTCAAATGAGTTATTGCCTTGTCTTGCCTGAATTCGGCATTGAGAAAGTCCTGTTTGCACAAGGTCGAGCACAGCTTCAGTTTGCAGGTGTCATGTCTCGAAAGTTCGGGCTTTCTCTCGAGTCTTTTGGTGGCCGTGGGTGGTTCGCTTTGAAAGAAGCTCGAAATGGCAACCGCCGCAACCCCACATGAAAAGGGGAAACCAAAAAAGGTTGTGGTGATGCCTTGCATACATGCAGTTTCGCACAACCTGAAGAAAGTAGGATGCAAGCATGAGATGGACGTAGTTTTCACAGCCCCCTGTAAGCTCACGAGGTTGTGCTCTCTAATGCTCAATCGGAGCGAAAAGTTAAAAAAATGCATGTGAGAAGAGACGTGTAAACTCCCTAGTGACTTGCGCCACTGAGGTCGTTTACCAGATACCGCTCCGCTGCGGTAAAGTTTACATTGGCCAAACGGATCGATGTATAAACGACCGACTCACGGAGCACTTGGCGTCTTTAAAGGCTATTGCGAGTGGTATGCACTTACCTGCACACATCAAAGATTGCGGTTGCACTCAGCTATTTAGACATGCATCCATCTTAAACAAGTGTAATGACAGTCTGGCGAGATAAATTATTGAGGCTGGCCAGATATACGCACAATCTGCCACGTGTGTCAGTGTCTCGTCAGTTGCTTTCACGGCAACTCCTTGGGCGTTAGTATTTTTTGCCTGTGATTAGGCTTCAGCTTTGTATCAGCCTTTTGACTGCGCATGTGCGGCCCTCCGCTTCCTGGAAAACCTTTCATTAAACTTCAGTTGTAAGTGAGTGTCTGTGCTGTGCACTCCGTTTCTTCCCGCCCGTGTTTCCGCTCAACGGCACTACAAAGTGCGGGATCTTCAACCATTTATTTCTCCCTTACCCCAGAAACGAGTGTCTATCCTATACGTCGAATGTACCAACGATGCTCTCAGCCGAATATTGAAAAAAGGCCTCAAAGTTGCGCCCAAGTCAAGAAACACTGTCAATATCCTTCTCTCTAAACCAAAAGATCGTCCTCCAAAAGAAAAGCTTAGGGCGTCGTCTACAAAATCAGCTGTGCCGACTGACCGGCGTCGTACATCCGGGAAACCAAAAATCTAAAAGAAAGAACCAGACAACACGAGAAGGGGGGGGGGGGGGGGGGGGGAGTCAGAACATTCAACTGTATACGCAGCGCCGTCGCTGAACATTGTGAAGACGCCGACCCCAAAATTGCTTTCCAAGAAACCCAAATCCTTCAAACAGAGACGAACTTGCGAAAGAGACTACTACTGGAGTCATGGCACATGCAGAATACGGGGGGTAACATAAACCGCTTGAAGGGCAACCTACCCTCGGTGTGTATCCATAGCCTTGGTGACATGACGAAAAGAAAAAAAGACGCCCAGCCAGGTAGGTCCCCAGTCGCGGTTACCAACACCTAAACCTCTGCGCTCCTCCGTGCCCGCCCGTCCTCCCCCCTGCTCCGATCCTGTCAACAGCACTCTCATGGGTCAAGCTCTCCCATCATCGGTCATCCCAGCCAACCAGCACCACTGCAGCAATCCAACCCTTTCGCCGCCCCCCCCCCCCCCATTCCTGGATATCAAGTGTCTCCCCACCTTTCGTACGCTCCCCACCTTTTTACGAAAGACCCTTTAAATGTTGCACACCGCCTCCCCCGAAAAATACCCCCTGACGAAGGAGCCCAAAAGGCTACGAAAGATCGGGATAATAAAATTCACTTATTTGGGTGGAGTCAGTCTGACAGTTCTAATCGATTTCCCAACCAGACAGGTAATTCTGTTGAAATGTTTATCTTCAAGTATACGATTGCATCGCGTTGCAGCTGAGGCAGCAAATTGGGCTAGTTGGCTGGAATTTATTCTGAAGGGCGGGTAACAGCGTTAATACAAAGTACGACATGGAGGCAGACAGGCACGTGGTATTTCAGATGGCGGGACAGCCATTTAACTTCGTCTGGGAGTTTCGAAGAGTTCTTCAGATATAAGTGGAGTTTTCGCAAAGTGTTCTAACAATATTGGGGTGGCTCGAGGTAAGCAAAAGTCCTTCGAAAATCACGTAAGAACCTACAATCGCAACGAGAAGTCAGGTGCTATTATCTTCTGTTCGCAGTTATTGAGTTAAGACGATGAAACAGCCTCTGGAGTCCGGAGATTCTTTATACTGTACTGTGTCTCTAAAGCGGGGCACTTGAACACGACTTGTTTCAACAACTAACCCACAGGAAAGCTCTACTACACATGAGACTGCGTGATTCTTGGCATATATGCTCGAAAGTTTACGTATAAGAATACGTTTAACCTATGGGGCCAACTTTCCCTCCTTCCTTTCATACCAAGCCCCGTGTGCTCTATCCGTATGATTCACACGTGCGAGATAGTACGTGCCAGCATTATTTGTGGCTCCTGCTACATCTTTTTCTTTTGTGTTAAGAGCGACAGGCAGAGCGCGCTGTCTATTCCATATGTGGTGCCGTGGAAACTAATTAACCACTGCTGGACTACGGATTCACTTTCAGCATGCTAGGCTGACAGTATGTCCACGTCTTACATTGCAGAAAAAGTTCTGTGATGTAATGCTCAAAGATGCGTCCCCGATTCTCTCGTAGTACTTATCTTGACGCTCTCGCTCAAAATGTCAGGTATATCTTTTCTTTCCTGAAATGTCTGTGTTATTTCTTTGGCCTCGTTTCTTGTATTTCTTGCGTGCGTGCGTAGCATGAGCAAGGTTCCCACGAAGATGATCACCTAGAGTGCCCGCGCACGTACACAAGCTATTCGCCACTTGATAAACGGCGCCCTGTCATGAAGGGCTTTCGGCGACGTCACCCTCAATTCTGGTTTCATATTATATTCACAACAGGCGCTCGAGTCCCTTCAAGAGTACCGAGGTGCTTACGCCTGTTTTCTCGTTCATTGTAGGACCGCTATTTATCGGCTTCTCAATATCTCCAAGTCCGTTCTGGCATGTATACCCAGTGACGCTTATTTTTTCTTTGGCACACGTGCTGTTTGGATAGGTCTACATCATTGCCTTGTATTGCAGTCGTCGATCAAGTTTCAGCATGGCAGCCATAAGGTTATATGCTCCTTATGTGGGTATAGTTGAAAACAGAAAGCATGCATCCCGAGATTTCGTGCATTTGGAGCATTAGTGTTCCTCACTCCGAACCTTTAATAATCGATACATATATATATTTCAAGTGTGCGCTCTGTGGCCTGCTTCGCTCACGAGGGATAGTGGCTTTTAAGCTTATAATTCAGCACATGTGTACTATATTTTGGCTAGTAAAGGTTTAGCGCTTCATGTACAGGTGCTTTTTTTCGTGTTCTGTTCAACAAAGACAAAGAAGCCGTTTGAGCACCACGTTAGTTTCTATCTGTGGCCAGTCCCAACTATCTCGCGAAGTATCAGCCATTGTTATCGCGTGGGCATGTGGCTTTCATTCCGATGATGTGGTGTATATCACATCATCAAACAACAGAAATTATTTCTGTGTGTGTTTAGCTTACGTCCTTAATAAAACTTGTTGTTGGGCTAGTTGGTAGATTCGTCATACAGCGAAAGAGGCGGAAAACACCAACGAAAAGACAAGCGAGTTGTTAATTGCGAGGTGACGTCCTTTCCTTTCGCCGGTCTTTTCCTTGCTGTTTTGCGCCTTTTTCGGTGTATCAAGCTTACTTCCTGTCTTCCTCACTTTCTTTTCCACCCGTTTTCCCTCCTCCTCGAGTTAAGATTATTCAAGCAGACTCTGTCCTGGTTCAACTTCTTGCCTCTTCTTTAGATGTGTACTCTTTCTTTATTCTTCAACATCGCACCCGAGATTTCAATGCCCGGATGGATCAAGGCTGTAGCAAAGTGGCAAGTGGGATAGATGACAATGATGCCTAGATATGTTTATAGTTCTTCTGTAACTAATCATTACCAAAGTTTGATTGAGTGTGTTTACTTTTGCACAATTTCTCAGCGCCAAATACCGGAAAAATCTGACATCTGCTAAAGACGGCTTCATGTCGCTTACAGCGCTCGATTGTCGCCCTGCCCGCCTGTTATGTCGTCGATAGCCTTCCGCGCAAAGCACATCGACGCGTCTGCAGGAGCCATAAATTGGCGCTGAATCTATGAAGGGCAGATGAAAAGGAGACTGCGAAGAGAGAGAGACGTATTGACCTTTTCGTTAGTTTTAAATTACGCTGCGTTTCGCTCTCTCAGCTGGTAAGCTGTTCACTACACGCCTCGAACCTACGACAGCTTGCCAGTTGGGCACCTCGTAATGGCGTCGATAAGACGTCGCACAGCAGGATCATTCTGAGCCGGCACCGTTTATTGCCATCCGTAACGGGAGAGCTCTCGGCCTTGTGGTTTAGTTGTCCTTCTTTTTTCTTTTGTGATAGCCAAAACAAAGCTTAGCAGTGCTCAGCTACTGGTCCTATATCATTACGTTTGAGGACGAATGTCTTTTTGGCGGCAGTTTTTCTTCAGACCAGTATTAACCCCTTCACGTTCTACTGCGATTTCTCTGCGAAAAAGAGTTTATGGACCTTTGCGTTTTTTCACTGCTGTATTCCTAGATTCCGGCACTCCTTCCTAAGCTATTACTCTCATTTCAAATAACCAAGAATACTTAGCCAGTATGTATGTAGAAGAGCATGACGTCGCAAATGTGGGTTTAGCAAACAGCTGCTTTTGGCAGACGCTCACAAGAGAAAGAAACGTTTATTATACGAAACAGTGTCCCGAGGAAGGACGGGTATCACCCTAAGGTGGGAAGGCTCCTTAGTCCAGGAACCCTCTGGCTTCGACTGCCCTCACAAATACGCTCACAAAGAGTATTTTTATTGATAATTTCGAACGTATTTCATTCCTATGTATTATTGTTGTTTTGACATTCACCCTTTTCATGTGAAGCACATGCCATGCACATGACCAATGCGAAAGAGACTACTTTGGTATTATGTTCGACGTCACGGTGGACTGGCATTTGGCCAGTTCGAGCGTAATATTTTTCTTTAATTGGCGCTGCTCCGTAAAACAGCAAATGCCGCAGGCTTGGTTCGTTCTCTTTACAAGCCCTCTAAAACGCTGATTGAAAATGGTATTGCTGATTCTTTGATGGAATACATCTACAGCATCGATATATATATATATATATATATATATATATATATATATATATATATATATAATATACACCCCTGTCTAGGGTTACTTGGTGTTGGACCGGTGGTCAAAGCTCTCGAGGTCAGGACACGAGAGAGAGAGAATGAAGAGGAAAGGCAGGGAGGTTAACCAGATATGAGTCTCCGGTTTGCTACCCTACACTGGGGATGGGGGATAGGGGTTAGAAAGATGACAGAGAGGAAAACGCAAAAAAAAAAAAAGAAAAATAAACACGCACACATGGACCCCGAGGTCAGGACACAAATACCAAACAGTTAGGCGGGTGCTTTTGACATCGCCAAACTGCGCTATATAGTTACTAGCTCAAAACGTGCTGACGAAAATGGGAATAATAATTGTGTCGCGTTTGTAATGTTAACTGCCTGACCAGCATAACCGTATCTTTATTTCTTCCTGGTATGCTTCGCCTTCGGGGCTTCAACGCATGGCGTAGGTAGAAAATAGAGAACCGACAAAGAGCAAGAGGTACGGAAGAGTCAAACAACCAACCTACTTCAGTTTTCTTTTTCGCTCTCTCGCTTAGCACTGCATGAGCGAACTAGGCCAATCATTCAGCCTTTCAATTCCACAATGTCCAGCTTCTACAGACCGACCACTACGCGCCCTATTCCAATGAACGGTTTCTCTCGTGTCTTCTCACTGCTTGTCGCCCCGCGCTGTCGCCTGAGGCTTTCGTCGCTTAGCAGCTCCGCTCCTTCTCTTAGGGCTCATACTCACACCCAGTTCATTTCGCAGAAGTTTTTGTTCGGAATTTTTGTTCGCTTTAAATGTCCCGTTGTTTCTTCGGCAACCGCCGTTTGCTTTATTTTCTTTCCTCCTTCTTCTCGGCGCCTGCTCGTGTCAACGTGCCACTGTTTGCTCGGGACCTAATGGGAAAACATCCGCATTTCTTTGTCCACACTCTGCACGTCGTAGTGAGCACGAGCGAATGGCGACCCTTGGTAGGAAGCAATGTGGCACGGAAACATTCATCCTTGTTTTCGCACAACCATTTCTTTTTTTTTTCAGCTGAAGAAGTAAACTTTCAGTCATTGTTACTTTACCTACATTTCTGTAGATATCAACAACAAGAAAAATAAAAGCAATTAGGGCAAGTCGGCTGAATTAAAGGGAAAAGATGTGAAATTATTATTCTTGAGTTCTTGTATGGGGAATGTATGCGTGTCATTGTTTCTATAGTTGTAAGTTATTCCAAAGATATGATCACGTGCGCTTTATTGAAAGCGATGGCACCGTTAGTCTATGCTCTGAAATCTAGTACCTTGACGCACAGAAAGACGAGAAAACATTTGTATTAGATGACCATGTTTGGTCATGTAGAGATAACTGAACATGAATGCGTAACTCAGAAAGAATCAGTGAACAAGCTTTTTACCTAGGAAGAATTCTATTTTATATTGCAGTCAGTTTCTTGAAACATACGTAGCGTTGCATTCATTAGTTTAATAGATAGTAAGCAAAAATGATCGCCATGGATGTATCGGCCACGTTGGAGTATCTAAGGCGCCATGCGTACACTGTGTTGCAATCTCAGCGCTGACACCCGTTGTTGCAAATGGGTCGCAAGCCCCAAGGGTAGCGTTGACCTGGCGGCCTGGGGCACAACTGGAAGCATCCGAAGGTCCTGGCAAAGCGTGAGTCGACTGCTAACAGAACAACTTGTTTATTCTAGCATCGCAAAGAGCGGCCGGTCAGGTCGACCGAAGTGGAGAGACGGGAGAGCACGCTACTCAACGCAAGAAATCGGAGCCTCTCTCCTGGCGTCCGGGGGCAGCTGCTCTTATACTCTCGGAGTTGAGGGCAAGAAGGAACGCCTCGATAGAGGCGCACGTGACGGGGCACGGACACGCTGAGAGACAGGTTGAGACGAGTGCAGTGACGCATCCGCCGGGCCGGCGCCGGTCAGACTTCCTCGCTTCACACTTGGGGAGCTCCTCTCCCCGGCTGCCGCGCTTTGACAAGCGTGAGCACCAACATGCACACACACACACACGCACACTTGAAGACACGTGGCATTGAAACATGCCTGGACGCGCTTGGCGGGGAGGCGTATCGGCGGCGCTGAACGGGCCAAAATGTCCGCCACTTTGAACGAAGCCCCGGCGTCCGTTGCATCCGCGCCGGCTATACCGCGCGTCGTAGGCGAAACGTAACAACTGACTAATTAACGAAAACATGACCCTAGGAGAAATGCAAGAAGGCATAGCGCAAGAGTTTGTAGAAATGTTGGTATTTGTTCGTTAGTCTCGTCTAAATGCCAGGTTACTGTTAGTACCTATGGAAGTAATAAAAGCGACGCGCTTTTACCTGACTGCGCATAAAAATGAATAAAGGCGATTTCGCCCATTTTGCAAAACGGTGACGCAATAGTGGGTTCACACGTTCATATAGTGGGTCAATCATACGCTGTAAGTATTGCACTGTGTGGTCTGGTATCGGTTCGATGAAACATACAAAGACGTGCGCTGGCAATCCGCCTTCAAAAAACAAACATAAGAAAGAACAACCTTTCTCAATGGCGGCGTTTTAAAAGGGCCATAACATGGTCGTGCGGTTATTCTGAGTTTGTCGCTTAGTGTACAGAGCCTAATATAGTTACATACACGCACACGCACGCACGCACGCACGCGTACATACACGACGCACGGTGGCCATGACGTATTTGCTCCTCCCGCAATCGCTAGTTACTGGAGCAACGTCCCGACCGATCATCGGCTGAGAAGCCAGTGAAGGCACTTTTATGGTTTCTGAGAACTTCTGGTTTGCGCGAGCGTCTTTAACTCAAGTGCTGTCCGTACACGTATCTACACCTTCTCTCTCCCTTCTCTGGCTTCCCCTTCTCCCTTCCCCCAGCGTAGGGTAGCCAACCAGACTATTGACTGGTTAACATCCCTGCCTTCCTATATTACCCTCTTTCTCTCTCTCTCTCTCTGCAATCGCTTCTAGGTGTTAGTATTTTACCAAAGCATGACCTTTGAGGTCGGCATCCATTACGCGAAGGGAGCTGTTTCCGGGAATGCGAATTCAATTCCTCACTACTCAGGGTTGTCTGGCTGCTGTATTGTCCAACTGTGATGTAAAAAAAATTCAAATACAGGTTTTCGACCACACCGAATGCGCTTATTTTGTGCCAGCTTTCTGTGTGATGCATACGGTTTAACATGGAATACTTAAATGAAGCTCGAAAATTTGGTATAGGAGCCCTATAATTCTGCGTTCCATCAGAGACAGTCAACATTGACAGCTAAGAAGACAGCTCCGAGCCCAAATTATGGGACGCATCTGATGGAAGACATCTCGGCAGCTTTACCCAGCTCGCATCAATAAGAAAAAAGCTAAAAACGCACCATATTATCTCTATTTCCTTACCTTTATTTAAAATGTGCGAATCTAGATAAAAGAAACTCAACGTAGAGCTTATATTGAGCGCATGAGAAAAGGGCGACTACGCTTTCTTGTGTGCAGACGATGATTACATCGAGTTCTCCAAGCATTTTGATCAGCGACCATCCTTTTTGGACAGCAAAGTAAGCTGCATTGTTTTCGGCTTCGATGCTGCCTTCGCGAAGCTTTAATTTTTTTGCCGACTTTGTCAGAACTGGAACCAGGCGTTAAGTGGGCGCTGTCGGCCTTCATGCGAGACACGGGGCTCTTCGACACCTGATGACGCACATAGGGACACTCATATCACGCTCAGGAGGACAAGTGCCGGCTATGTATACCACCCCGCCTGCTGAAACACCACCACCGCTACCAGTGTCGGCCTTAACTCTCTTTATAGCCGTCTTCTCCGAATACTGGGACATACCCAATGTCGTCTCTAGTCCACGTTGTCTTCTGTTGGGGAAGACGTAGCACTAACCGATGGTAAACAGATCAACCAACCAACCTTCCCCGCAATGAAGGTCACCTTCCTCGGTTCGTGGAGTCCGCCCAATCTGCGGCCAATCCCCCACGGTGGGAATGTGCCACTTGTTCAGAGGAACAACAACAATGAACGTTCCCCGGTGCTAAAGTGAGGAGGCATGACTATATGTTCCACTTCTTTCCTGTCCTGCTTTTCGCATTTCACCACTGGCTTCACTTAGATTCTTTCACCTCGGGGTTGTTCATGGGCAAGCAGCACAGCATGGCATCAGATTTTCATATAGCAGATAGCGGCGTGGCCGCGCTCCCTTCTATAACATCTGTGGAATGACTCAGAGACAAAGAAACAACGGGCTCAGCGTTGTGGTTCAACATTCGTGTCTTCCGTAAACTTTGTACTCCCATTAGTAAAAACATATCAAAGGGCCCATCAGGTGCTATCAAATATCGAACGTAACGAGAATTCAAATATTTTTTATTCAAAGTTCTTACTCAACACGTCCCCAAAAATATTGCGTCTTCACAACTGTGAAACCAATGCTCTGTTGTATCGGCGCCAAGGCGCCAATTGACAGAATATACAAAAATTCCTCTTTTGTGTAGCCAAGCTTTAACAGGTCAATTCATATTAGAAGCATGAAAGGCGATAGGAACGAGGCTTTCAACCAGACTGGTATCCTCGATTGATTAGTAGTTGTCGCTGTCTCCCTTTTAGGGTCAACTATACTCGTTTTCTTTATTGGTTACTATTCTTACCAATCGGGCTTTCGGTTATTTCTAAAGGGAGAGTTTTGCTTTTTCCTGCCTAATACTTGTACACGATGTTAACTCGCCGAAATAAATACCATTCATAAAAAAAAGCGGAATGGCTGAGCAGTAGAACATCTGACTGCTACTTTGTGAGACCGAGGCACAAATCCACAAAATACACTGATCATTCTTTTTTTTTTTTTGCAGCAATATCTTATGGGTGCTCTCTTCTGCTCGTTTTGATGTCCGCCGCAGGCGCCGTCATCCACTCGCGTCCGTCGCCAAGATCCCAAATCGCTTTCCTGGCTTATAAAGAAATAAAGAAACAAATTCGCAGTGCCCAGAGGGAATTAGAACAACGTTCAACAAGAACACGTTAAAATTGTTGCCCTATGAACTTATTTTTTAAAGAAAGATGCCGACTTCAGCGTTGGAGATGTTAGCATGGCTGATTGGCCGGTGTGCACCTTGCACCCAGCATCTTGGTTTAATTATTTTAGCGATCACTGCATACACTAATGTGTTTCTCCCTCAAGAGATACGGGCAATAGCGAACCGGGACGCTGTCAGAGCTTTAGGCACTGAAACCTAATGGGCTGATTTTAATAATTTGGAATTAGCAGCCGTTCTCTATTGTGTAGAAGCGCAATAATCACAGCAGCAAAAATATCACTAAGAAAAGCTTCAGCCTTCGTTCGTCGTTGCTTCAAGTAAACTGTAAACTGAACCTTCCCTGTTTTTTCGCTAAGCAGTTTGCCATAGAAAGCAGCATGGCTCGTTGGATGCATTAGTTTTCTCCCGTAATAATTTAAATCTGCATAAATTATTGCGGGCGATAAATGACAAGCCGTTGTGTTTTACCGTCCTACATACGCAATACCTGCGTGTAATCTATCAGATTAACATCTGTTTACGTTCTGAAAGAACGATGAGAAATAAAATATACTTATGTGGGAAAAAAGAAGCGGAAGAACAAAAGCTCTGGGTGTTGAAATAGAGCTTAGCTGGGTCCGGCAAGGATTTCCACAACTACAGATTAAACCATGCACGTAGCTCATTGCACAACTGTCTAAAATAATATCTGAAACATTGAAAACGCGATCTGAATGAGATGTCGGACATATAAAGTTTCAGGAATAAAAAACGTCGCTAGTGGTGCGCGTGTTTGTAAATGCATCTGCCATGCGACGCTGATGTCCAGCAGTTGCATCGTGGGAATAGAGCACGTTAGTCATGCTTACGAATAAGGATATTTTAACTTCTTAGCCTTAAATAAATGGCCGCAAATTATGGTTGTCTGGACATTCTGTATCAATTTCATGGCGTAAGAAAGCAATTGTGCTATGGCGTAACACATCACACAGCTGCGTCACAAAGCCAATGAATTTCGCAATTGCCTTGATCAGCTGAGATTACGCAGGTAAACTAAGCTTAATATTTGAACAGCATAAGCCGAACGTATGATTAAGCATTAATTCACCTGCATATCAAACTATTATTTCAAAAACAGCGCACATGGTTTCAACACACCTGACGGAATTGCTTCCATAATAGTCTTTGACGAGAACGTTTGCTTTCGCGCTGCAAATAAATACCGATACTGAGGTGTGTGTGAACCACTTTTGGAGAACTATCAGTTGTGTTTTCAGCAAACAGCTTTCTCGTATTTCTTTCTTTCTTTCTTTCTTTCTTTATTCAATACTGCAAACCTTGTACAGGTCCAAGCAGGGTGGGTCAAATGACAACAAAACAATAAACAATAATAACAAAGCTAAAAAAAATATCAAAGTGTGGCGAAAGGCAATAAGGAATCATTCCAGTCGGTTATCGTGCGAGGGAAAAATGAAAACTTGAATAAATCTGTTCGCGCAAAATATGGTGTCAGGGAATTAGGATGATGGTGGCGTGTATGCCTTGACGTTGAAAGCGACAGGTATGGAGAAGGGTTAATAGCTAGATCTTGATTCCAAAGCAAGAAAAGAAATTGCAAACGTAAATTTTTTCTTCGTTGTTCAAGACATTGTATACCGTTAATGTGCATTAATTCAGAGGGTGAGTCATACGGGGAAAATTTAGAGTAAATAAACCTTACAGCTTTTCTCTGTACCTTTTCTAGGCGGGTGATATTGTGTTTATTAAATGGGTCCCAGACAACGCATGCATATTCAAGAACAAAGAAGCGATGATGCCCCTAAGCCGGCGTCAAAGCATAGGACGCAATTTTAATCAATTTCCATCGCCTGCCTATAGTGTTTAGCTGATTTCGCGGTCAAATTAGATTTGGGAACGAAGCTTACGTGACTGTCTGGCCTGTTGTGGCCACTTCAGCTGGTTGTGTCACTGCAGCCCGAACACGGCCTTCGTTCTCAAAGACAAGCTCGGGAGCATTTGAGCACAGTTTCCCTTCTTCACCTGGAAGAATAGAGAGCGGAAGGAAGGAAGGAAGGAAAATCGACCAGTCTTGCTTGTACGGTGTGCTACCCTACGCAAGGAGCAACGGGTAGGAGAAAGGAGTTCTTTTTTTCCTCATTGTATGACACAGTTTTTACAGCATAAAAATAACGAAGTCTTTCTGATTGACCTGGCATTTGAGAAATAACACTACTCATTTAAGAAATATGTACGTCTCACAAAATTTGCTAATAAATATTGAGAGTACACGTAATGAGCCGTAAACAAAACGGAATTGTTGGGATATGAAAGAGTTATTACGTTTCACATTTGTACTGAATCGCTCGAGATGGGCTACATTGTCATAAATCTCGTATGAATTAAGAAGATTCTGAAGAAATCGTCTTTATAAAAGCTGAATGAAAATAATTCTGTCAAGTTGTTTCCTAATATGCTAAACGGTACACTATATAGCTATAAACGTGGCAGCCAGCAAGCTAGACAGAAAAACCACTGGACAACAAAGTCACATGTCAACAGTTCTAAGTGCAGCATTCTTGCTGTACATGTCTGCCCTTATTTCCCTTTGTTTTTCCGCCTAGCTAGCTGGCTGCCCAATTTATGATTATGTATTCCAGTGTCTGCATGCGGACGCTTGACATATTTTGTGGTTGTGCCCAGGGACAAATACTACAAAAGGTGCCTAGAGGTGGGGCAATGCGAACAGACCAGCCCACTGCCTACAAACAGTTAATAATGTACAATACGTTTTACTGACCATCTATAGGCAACTTCTTCACGAACAAGAACTGCTCACATTTATTTAATTAACATGCCACGTGACAAATCCAGGGATAAATAAAATACTCCAACTTGCCCAATAAGCAAAATATAGCGAATGAACTAAAGGCGCTACTTTAGAATTTATTCATATGCACCCGTCGCGTGATAAGCACACTTTGTGTCATTGCTTCTTTAGTGTTTTGTTTCCGCAATGTAGGCTGTCTACGCCTACAACTGCGAAAGGCTATAATGAACATGTGGAAGGATAAAATAACATACGCGCACCTAGCGTGAGTTAGCTGTGTAATTTTTTTTCTGGCTATGTGAACGGATCGTTTGCTAAGCATTGATTTCGAGCTCACGAGTGCTCGAATGGAATGTGACGGAGAGCCCATATGACACCACGAGGTAGAAATTTTAACGAGATGCGCAAAGAGAAGCTAAGTGAAGGCCGTTGCCTCATCGAAGTATTTCGGCTGTTCATAATTAAGCAGCCACCGAGGAAGTGCACCGAATCATGCATATGGCATGTGAAACTGCGGGAAAATTTCTATCTTTTTCTTCTTTTCGTCCAATAAAGCACTGTGCTGAAAGAACAGAAGGAGTGGGTACTCGCTTCAATCGATGGAAGTAAAACCACTGCTCGAGAAACGCTTTTTTAAGCGCGCACCCTCAAAAACTGTCTGTAATGTTTGAATAGTGACTGCATTGCTTATGCATTTGAAGAATGGTAAGTTGCTACAAACGTGTAGGTGACTTCTAAGAGGAAACTGTATGGGGGCGGCAGTTTGGGTTCTGTATAGTGGGAGGTGGCATTTTGGGCAGCGCGTAAGTACAGACATACATTTGAATGATAAATTGTTATGTGCTTCGTGTGTACTTCTTTAAAGGCCTACATGCAATTAGTATTTCAGAATAGAGCGCACTTCGGAAACTATCAATTCCTTAGTACCTTCTATAAGTCAGGTGGGCATGCACAAAACGTTTTTCAGTACTCTTAGTTAGCACCGCGTATCCATTGATAAAATAATTAGGTGCGCTACTTTGTGAACCACCATCATCAACCAGATGTTCTGCTAATGTGCGCTGTGGTTTTGCGTTTGCGTGTGGCGAATCCACCACGTTCAAATTATGCTTTTATAGTATGGTAAGCTGTGCTTGATCACTGCAACATTTTATTTCTCCAATATTTTTCCCCCTACGCCATACTTGTTGTTGTTCTTCTTCTTACTGTTTCCTAGTCGATGGCGTTTATTTTTGATGTTTGGAATAGTCGTCGCTTAGGTGGCCTCATCATTTCATAATCAGCAACAAACCGCATACTGACTCAGACAATCTGCGCGCGAGCACCTCGCAGCGCAGTGTTTTAGCAAACAGAGACCGTAAAACGAGCTTTTCTCGGAGCGGGTATCGTGTACGCTGGATGCACAGACACATCCATACAGAGAGCGGCGTGTTCGCGCAAACGGACTCTCCCGCTTTCGCGAGCCGATACTAAACATCCACTCCGGATAATTTCTGAGTACTGCATTTGCATATACCTGGAGGCGAGGAACACGAGCTAGTGCTTTTTATTTTTGCTCATGTATTGATGCCCCATCACTCGCAGCCGCTGTTATGTTTATGCGGCCTTTGTTTTGTGCGATCATTGGAAAATAAAATACTTCGTGCATCGTTCTCTCTAAATTGAAAACGCTTGAAATGCACCTTTCGGGTGCTGTAATAAATCACCAGAGAACATCACTCCGATACGTCTGTTGAGCCTCGACTAACCTATTCTGTAGTTCTCGTATGTATAGTTCTCGTAGCTCTTTCACTATGCCAACCGAACATGAAACAAACTGATCACTCTTCAATAAATTCTGATAAGTTAACGATTTGTCTGAATAACATCCATGCATGCAAGTAAACGTTAAGCGACGATAAAGCGGACAACCTGTTACGCATTTGTGATAGGTGCATTTTAATGGAGCTAACTCTATGCTGATGGTGTGTCGGTGAAAAGGCAGTATTGCCAGATGATGTAGATTGTTAATTTATAATGAATCCCTCTAAGTATCGCGTTGTTACATATTTGTATTGATTCCCATTCATGGCTCGTTTGCTAAAAAGAATTGGCTTTTAAGTTTAAGTTAATGAATAAATATAACCGCTATATGGAAAATAGAAAAAAATATCAAGCGACCTTGTTTGCATAACAGCCCTCAAATTCCCTCAACTGCTTATAGATTCACCAAATGTAATCGAGACTGTGTTGAATCAGGTGCGATCAAAATTTCTCCATTTCGGCTGCCGTTGCTTTGAATGAACTTGCTTTGAAGGGCGACGGAAACACAGGCTTAATTTATGGTGGGTTTGAATTGCTGTGTCGGACAAAAAAAAAGCTTTCCGGTTCAGGTGTGTTCTTGGGCCATCCAGTTTCAATTTCCATGCATTGTATTACATGCATTGTATTGTAGGCATGCATGTGGAATGTGTTATCTCGTCCATGCTTGGCTTCAGGCTCTCTCCAATGCCGAGTCCTGGTCTACCCTGGTAATACTGTTATCGTAGACGCACAAGTGTGTAGTTCTTATTCATATTTTTTATTGATATGAAATTAAAGGAGAAGTTGACGCCTTTATTCGCATCGGCTACTCCTCTCGTAGGGGAAGTAAAATTCTCGTCACAAGAAACACTGACCGGAGAAAGTAAAATATCACAAGCATTTGCGAAAGATCCGCACACGAGTAAAGCTACGCACAGAAGAAAACATAAGGAGAGTAAAAGAAACACGCTATTTCATAAACACGTAAAAGTACAAAAGATACTCTGAAAAAATACGCACATAAGTGGAAAGTTCTGTAGACAAAACAGCTGACTTATCTACACTTACTTATATTAAAAGACGCAAAACAGATAACATCAGATGTCAGCTCACAGTGTGAAACACGTTGTTTAATATCAGTGCCCTATTGAAACAGCCCCTATTGCCTATAACTCCAATACCCAATAACATCATCATAAATATGGGGAAAATGGGTTGTTATGTGGAATTCTATATGTTTCATATTGGATTGTTTGATATGGGAATTATTGGGTGTATGGGTTTTTCAAATAGGGCGGAAGCCTTCAAGGGCAATAGAAACGAGTCAGAGCTTTAGTGGGAATAGCTTGGTACTTGAATGGGCAATTACTATATGATCTGGTATTGACCTTTGCGAAAAGTAATATTTAAGCCAGATATGTCATTAGTTCGGTGGCATGCTGGGATATTTGCAATCAGGTTTTCAAAACTATCAGTGATTGGTCGTCGGGTGTCACAGGCACGTTATTGGATGTATGCATTTTCTGAGTGAAAGCGAGCAGCCGATATTCAGCAAAAAGTGTCGCCTCTTGAATCTCCCGTACGATATGCACATTTGATTTCAGAGAGAACCCGCGTGAAATGATTCTGTGTCGTGCTACAAGAGGCTCCACTCTTTTGCCAGCTGATTTGCAAGGGGCAGTTCAAAGCCTTGAGTTCACCCGCCCACTCAGCACTGGTCCTGTTTTCTGCTTCCGCACTCTAATCACATACTTGCATTGTATCACTCCCGGCATCCTGCAAGGCAGACTTCCTTAACATTCAGTATCTAAAAAAATTGAAGAAAGAAAGGTCGCAGAGGGACTTGAAAAGGCACAAATCCGGGGTGAGTTAACATAACTGTGCCACCTAAAAAAAAGAACGAGATAAGGAGACGGTCGTGGATGGTTGTGGAAATAAACTCAGTATAACGCAGTGGTAAAATCTGACCTTTCTATGTAAAAGTTCTGGACGTTCCATTTAAACCGATGCGTGTGTTCGCTTTCACCACGTGCAATTATGTAGTAAATGGCGCTTCCTAATGCGATAAATTTCGTGTTTACCACTATCTTAGGTAGAACGCATCACACGTTTATTTGAATTTCACCATTTCCCGAGAAGTTTTCTTTACAACGCTCTCGGTGCCGCAAATGTCGGTGGCAATTATTGATAGAAAAACCAAGTCTGAGGTCTTGACGACGTTGAAAAGGTCACGACGCGTACAACACACCCGTGTTTTGAGGGTCACTGCAGTGCGAGTGTCGCTAGACTCAATCCAGGACAAATACGTCCCTCGATGGGGCCTAGTCAGAGGCTCCCGACATTTTGACTAAATTCGGGATGGTCGGCGACACTAGCTTTATATTTTAGCAGGACAGTGATTGACTCGTTACGACGACCTTATTTTTGTGTAGAACCATAATGCTGGTCGTGCCAGTAACCGCTATCTTGGCCATGTCATTTCCATGATAAGCGCAACTCAAGAATTTCTTCTCGTACATTCAAGTCACGCTATACCCGACCGACTTATTCTACGTGATTCGCACATCGCCCGCCCGTAAAAGAATCTGTGGTTATCTCTTCCTTGAGGGCACCATTAGTATGCAGCAAAAACTTATTTGGAGTCACTGAACAGCGTTATTTGACAATATGCTAGGAGTATTTCAGGTCGTGTATTTGATACTAAAACCTTCTTCAATTATATCGTTGATTCAATAAAAGGAACGTCTCCTTCCTCTTAGATTTGTATGTATAATGTAAGTACCAAGAGGAAGTTACCAGAGACAGCTATAATGCTCGTTTTATTTGCAGAAGAAGCGTCCACATTTTCCGACAACGAACTTTAGCGCAATGTGTGCTTTCTGTACTGAATAAAACGAAAGCAGGACGTGTTCGTTAAAAAACCCACCAAAGTGTAGTCCGATGGCCGCCGGTGTGTCCTCGCATGACAGAAAATAGAGACGCTCGTCTGGGCGGAGGAGATTAATACAAAATCAGTAAGCGCTCCAATTTTATCCTTTTCCAAGGAATATTTGCTACAACTTTTACTGGACGCTCTACGTATTCATCTCAAATTACGAGGTGAATACGAGCTGATGCGGCTGGAAACCCAAAAGCACTCAGGAGCACGAATACGAAAAAAAGAAGAAAAAGAAAAGAAACTGCTCTTTGCAACCTGTTTGTATTACTTATTTTTCGTTTTTTTTTTTAATATGAACCACAGCTGTGAGCTAGGCAATGGCATGAACGCTTTCGTTGTTTTGTCGTTTCGCAACATATGTCCCATGTGCTGCCGCACAACGCCTTGTGCCTTCACATGAGCGCTCATCGGATTCAAGCGTATCTCGGAGGCTGCGCAGTATGATGCGCAGTAGCCTAAGAAACGGATGCACTCCGGCTCTGCGGAATAAAAGAAAAGCAGGGATGACGTGGCGAGGAGCTGCTTGAGTGAGGGAGGGGCTCTCTAATGAATCCTGAAGGGGCGTGCCGGGCAGCACAACTAGCATGTTAATCCATAGGATTGTGAGGAAAGATGAAATGATACAGGCAGGACATACGACACTTAACACACGCAATAATCGAACATGAAATATATGCATCCGCTTCGATAACTCGAAGTTGCAGTTACGGGAGCTGTGAATGAAGGGCTGGTTACTCAGCTATCGCACGTCGGGGTAGCTGAACGACTTTTCCTGCACTTTTCCTCAGACACGCTTTAGTTTCGGGCTCACAAGCGCCGTCAGCATTGCCTTCGGCTGGCGCTATGCTCACACCTGGAGGCAAGTTATTGCACGGGCCAAGAACCAAATTTAATTGATAGAAATTGATTGATAGAATACACCGTGGTAAGCAGTAAGTATGTTCGGCGAAGAAGTGGTCAAACAGCTCGATGTGGCAGATGTTGCATAATGTTCACAAGTAGGCCAATACACGCTTTGCAAAATGAGACATCTCTCGGGTACGTCGTTGCGTATCTACTGAAACATGCGAGAATCAATTATAGACACCTCTATTAAGAATATAATAGTGTCACATGCACCTCTGACGTTCCAAAAAAATTTCGACAAACCATCTAACGATGGATGCCGACGTTAATGTGATTAGCAATTAATCAATGTAGTGACACGCCGTTATAACACCGCAGAAGGACGTCATGGGCGAGGCGTGTGTGAAGTCTGGCTCCTCTCTCACGTTTCTTCTCCGGGTAAGCTGCGCCATCTGGTGGCACCACCACGAAGTCTGCGTTTAGCGCGCGTGTGAATTATATATTTACAGAAGATTAACAGATGATATCAAGCAGGCCCAGCACCTGAGAAACTTCTAAGTTTTTTTTTTCATCTTTCAAGAACGGCTTATACCTGGTGAGGGAACTTGGCGTCAAAGAGGTTCAGTGAACAGCCCAGTGCTCTACCAGTACCCAGTGCCACAGTGAACAGCCCAGTACCCAGTGCCACAACCTAGTGACCTTAGTTGCTCCTATAGCATATACTGTGTGTTTCGAACCCTCTGCCATCAGCACGGCAGCACGATGTGCTAGCCACTAGGTCATAGACTATCCACTCCCAATGACCCAAGTTGGCGTTGAAATAATTAGCGACATAGACAGATAGATGAGAGTTAGCCACCAGAAAGTGCGTGAATTACCCTAAGAATGCTAATCGCATTAAAAGTGCCGTATATAGGAGCTTCAGGCTGTTTTACTGGTCATGCATAATGCAGCTAGGTTGTTGGAAGTAGCACTCTTTTATTCGGGTATTCTTGTCAAATTCTTAGCATGTCATACCATCAGGCCCAAAATGCCACGACGGTGAGCCAACAATGTTGTCGATGCAAGTGCCGCTACATTGCCTTTTGGTTTATTTAAGTATGAGCTAATGTAATAATTTATTTATTTAGTATTTTATGCTATATACATACTTCATGTTCAGGTGAAAATAAGTGACCCTCTCCAGAAAAGACTCGCGACTTCTGTATTTATTTTTATCTCAAGAAGAAGAAAATAAGAAAAATTGGGTCTAAAGCCCATCATTGCATAATATTAAATGTTCAAGCACTCGACATAACATTTTCCACCAAGAATCATTTTTTTTAATCGACTTGTAGGCAGAGCAGGAACCTCGAGTCAGAAAACAAGGTGATAAACCGAGCACAAATTTCGCGCGTTTTGGAAAGGGAATTCAGCGGCTGGATTAGTACGGTCCAGTAATGATGTCATCGCCCGATGATGAAGTGACGCAGATGAGCTCACCGCGCACACCTTGTCCCAGGTGTCATAGGACAGCACACGCCGTTTCGTGGATCTTGTTTGTCTCTCCGACACCGAACGCCTGCATGTGGCCAATGCGTCTATCAATCATCTGTGGAGCGCGTATCTCAGGGAGCATATTTCAGCTTCATTCGCTCACTAGTCACAAGAATATTTTTGCTTCACATGGCCATGAGAAGCCCGCAATAGCCCCCCAGACAAGAACATTAGCCATTTAATCTATCAGCGTAGTGCATTTGAACCCAGAGTGACTGTAAGATCACTCCAATAACAAATTGCCATGATTCACTACTCACTGGTTCTGATACACGTTGTTTGCTTGCCAAATGTGGGTTGCGCAGAGGTTGATTACCTCTTCTGACCGCATCGAGCCTCAGCACAGCAGACCACTCGTCACTAAATACGACATTTACCACCGCTTCCACGACAGCGGCCTTCTCTGTCAACGTTTTCAAAACACAGGTAACCTTTATTGAACCACATCAGCCGAAGTGAACTCTGAGAACTTTAAGAATAAAAGAACGGAGCAATTGCTGTCTTCTTTACGGATTATCGATTAAAATTACAAAAAATTGTCCTGTTCTTCACAATGCCACACAAAGAATAATTACAAAGTTATACGTTTGCATGCATCTATATCTTTATGGCTTTTGTTTTTGACTGATTGTGACGCCGTCCTACACAACTGCTTTAGAACAGGAACGAACACCTGGCTTAATCTGTCGAACGACTCTCCGGTAACTCAGGTGCTTTGATTTTCAGTTCATTTCCCTGCTGTAAACTTTACTGACCTATATAATGCCGAAAGGTGCACTAGTTGATTTCATGATGCCGACATTATTGCACTGTGGACGTAAGTCTTATTAGATCTGTGCAGGCATGTGCATGTCACATTTTTGTTCGTATAGTATCGTAAGTCATTATTATTGCACGCTCCAGCTAAACACTTGTGCGTGGAGTTATTACATGAAGTGTGAGGGCTGTACTCGTCTTGCACTTTCAATACATTGAGCTGATTTTATTTTCTATACAATCAGATATTTGTAAAATGAACGGTGCATTCGTGCCTGTTAGAATGCCATGAAACTTACTGTAGCTTTCAGTAAACATTTGTGTTAAACACAACCGTCAGAGCACGCTTAGAACTGAAAGATTTAAATAAATGTTATTTTTACAGTTTATGATATACATCTTTTCAATATAACAACCAAGGGATACCGTTACTCGTTACAATCTTCTTTCACTCACATTGAATGTATAAGCAGCATCGTATCTTAATTATCGGTACATATTACTGGTACGGCTAGCGAAGAAAAAACGTCCAATCAGGCAAGAAAGGTGCTCCTAGAGATAGACTAGGTCCAGACAGGACAAAATAGACAGAGCGGTACGACCATGTTCGATTGAATATCCCACAGGAGCGTGAACGTATTGGATATAGGACTTGACAAGACTCTAGTGAAATGAGGATGATATTTCAGTTTCGATTCGGCATAATTTATTAATACTGTTTAGCAGTTAAGAATGAAATAGAGTGTAGGAGAAGTAAGAGAAAGGAACCAGGAACTGGCCCTGTTGATAATGCCATAGAAACACATAAAAGGCATAAGAAAGGAGAGGTGGCTGTGAATGCCAGCTGAGGCAGCGAGAAAGGCCGAAGGTTGCAGTAGAGGAAGAAAGCAGCGCACTAGTGACAAGCCAGTGGCTGGACGTGCAACAGAAGTGATAGTGGCTAAAGGGTGACCGGGATGAACCGGCATCGCTCCGTACAAACAGCTTGATTGGGTTAGGCTACGGTGCCCTGGAACCCTCTGCAGAGAATGTCGTCCCAATGGCTATGGCGTCGGCATAATAGCAGCTTAGTCCCCCTCCCTCCCTTTCTCTTTTTTGTTTTCCATCTTCCTATACTGCAGCCCTCCGTCCGACAGACTCAACAGCAACAGCGCTGCCCAGTGAGCAGACACGAAGGCATTGACCGGAAGCCATCCGAAGACGCCCCATAAGAGGTTCAGTTTCACGGTGTATGAGGTATTGTTGAAGCTAGCAGTATTGGCAGCTCGCGGTAGTGCAGCCTTAGAAGACCCAAGCGACGCGGGATTGAATCCCGGCCACGGCGGCCGCATTTCGATGGGGGCGAAATGCGAAAACACACCTGTATTCGATTTAGGTGCGCGTTAATAAACCCCAGGTGGTCGAAAATTCCGGAGTCCTTCACTACGGCGTGCTTCATAATCAGAAAGTTGTTTTGGCGCGTAAAACCCCATAATTTAAGACCCAAGCGAGAGCGGCGAAATTCGAACTGTCAGCTTTCACTTTCTCTCACCCTCCATTTGCTCATCTATTTCAAACATGTGGAAGGTCCTGCACAGACCCAAAGGAACTCGCACTATCAAATGACAACTTCGTCCGTTCATCGCACTTACAAAACATAATCTGCTACGCACTTCTTTATTGATATCTAATGATAGGACTTAGTTTTAAATGGGTAGTTTCGTCAAATCCTCACGTGGAGAGACGCACTAGGGAAGTTAGAAATATTCTTGAAGAGATTTGAATGAATGTTGGGTAACACAGTAATGGCATTTCCTACCACCATTAACTGAGTGATACATGTTATGGCTCAACACCTGATACATGTCTTTCTGCCACCATTATTGAGTAACTTCGGAGATGGCCTATATGCCTACACTGTGTTTCTGTTGGTTTGTCAAGGGTGTTCAGTGATCTATACAACTTTTCTAATATTATGATTATTTGCGTGTGATGACAGAACCCGCATTAGATAGCTTAATGAGTCACAATAAAAAAGTGTCACTGAGTTTGACACAGAATATGAAAAATTATTATGCAAATAGCTTCCAAATGCACCAAGTAATATTTAATATATTTATTTATTTTATTTATTTGTGCATGCTGCAGCCCCAGCAGAGGGCTATTCCAGGGATAGATTATAACAGTGCTGAACAAAAAATAAAGCGAAATTAGCAATGACTCTTAGAACATTGGCAATCTTAAATATTAGTACAACAGTCAAAGCTCTGGAAGTTCGTTTTCTTCAATATAAAAACAGCGAAACAGTGAAATGCATACGCATAAAGTGTAAAGATACTTTAGGCAGTTACATACCTTGGTTTTCATAAAGAGCACTTTTGAATTCGCCTAGCGGGAGCGAAATAAGGAAGTCAGGTCAATAATTCCATACTTTTATAGTACGGGGAAAGAAGCTACACTTGAATGTATGTATCAGGGCACAGAAAGGGGTGAGATCAAGCTCGAGAAAATTACACGTGGCAGTTACACGTGGAAGAAGACCTGGCGAACAATAAGCAAGCTGTGTTCGAAATGTAATAGGACATGTTAACTATGTTGTGCAAAAATTTTTATGATTCTACATCACGACGTGTGAAAACTAATCTCAGGCTCAGCCCATGGAGCGCAAACGAGGGTGACAAAATAGCGCTCACACTGAAAAATTATATGCCCATTTGCTTACTCCTAGTATGATAAAATATATTTACTAAAATAATCTCCAATAGAATAAGGGCAACACTGGACTTTAGTCAACCAAGGGAATAGGCTGGCTTCAGGAAGGGACACTCCACAATGGATAACATCCATGTCATTAATTAGGTTATCGAGAAATTCGTAGAGTACAATAAGTCTCTCATGTCGCTTTCATACGTTACGAAATAGCATTTCATTCAGTAGAGATACCAGCAGTCATAGAGGCATTGCGTAATCATGAAGTACAGACCGCTTACGTAAATACCCTGGAAAATATCTACAGAGATTCCACAGCCACCTTAATTCTACACAAGAAAAGTAGGAAGATACCTCTAAAGAAAGGGGTCAGACAAGGAGACACAATCTCTCCAATGCTATTCAGTGCGTGCTTGGAAGAAGTATTCAAGCTATTAAACTGAGAAGCTTTAGGAGTAAGGATCGACGGCGAATACCTCAGCAACCTTCGGTTTGCCGAAGGCATTATTGTATTCAGCAACACTACAGACGAGTTCCACCAAATGATTGAGGACCTTAATAACAGAGAGAGTGTAAGAGTGGGATTGAAGATTAATATGCAGAAGACAAAGATAATGGTAAATAGCTGGGCAAAGGAACAAGAGTTCAGAATCGCCGGTCGGCCTCTAGAGTCTGTGAAAGAGTACGTTTATCTAGGTCAACTAAACACAGGGAACCCTGACCATGAAAAGGAAATTCACAGAAGAATAAAGATGGGTTGGATCGCATACGGCAGACATCGTGAGCTCCTGACTGGGAGCATACCGTTATCATTGAAAAGGAAAGTATACAATCAGTGCATTTTACCGCTGCTGACATATGGGGCAGAGACTTGGCGACTGACAAGGAAGCTTGAGAACAACTTAAGGACCGCGCAAAGAGCGATGGAACGAAGAATGCTAGGCGGTTTGGATCAGAGAGCAAACGCGTATAGACGATATTCTAATAGACATAAAGAGAAAAATATGGCGCTCGGCAGGTCATGTAATGCGCAGACTAGATAACCGTTGGACCATTCGAGTGAAAGAATAGGTACCAAGAGAAGGGAAGCGCAGTAGAGGGTGGCAGAAGACTAGGTGGTGCGACGAAATTAGGAAATTTGCGGGTGCTAGTTGGAATTGGTAGGCACAGGACAGGGGTAATTGGAGATGGCAGTGAAAGGCCTTCGTCCTGCAGTGTACATAAAATAGGCTGATGATGATGATGATTATAATGATGATGATGATGATGATGACCGGTAAGAATGGAACGGATGGCTTTCTTTTGAACTGCTTCTAGCTTGAGGAGGAGGAGGACGAGGAGAAAAAGAAGGAAGAGAGGGCCGAGAGGGGTAGTTATGTTATTTTGGTTATGGCGTGACCACACTGTGGCGACATAATTGATAATGGGGTGAACAAAAGTTTGATACGTTTAGAGTTTAGTAGCCTTTGGAGCCTTCTGCTTAATACGACGTAGATATCCAAGTTTATTCACGGCCTTTTGAGCTTGTTTGGCCAATGTATGGCGACTGTGACAAATTGCGAATAAATGTTACGCCAAGGTATCTATATTTACCAATACATTTATATTACCGAACTCTGGTTAAATTTGGTTCATTCCAGAAAAGTGTCGCAATTAATGTCGCCACTCTTCTTGCGAAGGAGAAAACAATCGTTTTTTTTAATTAATGTCCAATTTCCATTTTCCACACCAAGCACTCAAAGAGGCAAAGAAAATCGTTCACTCGCTTATGATTAGTCGCAGAGTCAATCACATCGTATAAGACCTAATCGTCAGCATAAAGACGAAGGCTGGACGAAACATTTTTTTTAGGGTATTGGCATAAATTAAAAACAACAAAGGACCCAGAACTGATCCTTGAACCCCAGAGCCTACTTAAAGATTTGAAGACCTGGCTGAACTGAATTCGACGTATTGGGACCGGTCAGAAAGAAAACAAGCAATCCAATCGACCCGACTGGAATTTTTTAGTACAACATTTAATTTTTGCAAGAAATGAGAATGAAGTACTGAATCGAAAGCCTTAGAAAAATTAATAAAGCTAGCGTCAATATGTTTATCGAGATCTAACTGATAAACAATGTCATGGATGAATTCGGGTGATTGCGTGATAGTGCTGAAATGACGCCTAAAACAATGCTCAACTTTAGTTAAAAAATTGTTCGATTAAATAAAATTCATTATGTGTTTGTAAATGGTACGTCCCAGAATTTTGTACGTTTGGGAAGTTTAAAAAGTTGGACTGTAATTCGTTAGGTTTCTCTTGTCGCCTGCTTTATACAACTGTATTACTCTTGCAAGCTACCAGGATGAAGAAACGGTACATGTTTCGTGAGACTTATTGAACACAATTTCAGGATAGCGTGACGTCCACAATGAATAGCGAAGTACGGAATGCAATCAGACCCACTAGATCTTTTTTGTATCTAAATTTAAAATCAACTTAAGGACGCCACTAATATCAACTGCAGTATGAGGAATGAATAAACTGAATGATTTTCAAAAGCTGGGTACATGTGAGAATCATTTGCATAGACAGAATGGAAATATTCATTAAATGCATAAGAGATGCGCGCAGGATCACTAACACCTCATTGCTGATAGTACGTGAAGACGAAGAAGCAGTAACAGGCCTGACAGATTTCCATAACTTCCAAAGATTATTCTTTACTAATCATGACAGCTCGACATGAAAGGGAGTCTTTGGGCAGGTTCTTTTTCAGATGAACTTCATCTTTGGCACATGTGAATCTAGCAATGGCATCAGGATCGTTACTGTGTTCTGAACGTCTCAGTCGTCTAACATAGCGTGATAATTGTAAAATTTCTCTCGTCATCCAAGAAATGGCACGAATTCCTTTCTTTCTTTTTAATGGAACAAAGCAATGAATGCACAGATTTGTAATACTTTAAAATTCTTGGACGGTTGTGCTCACTTCACAATGTTTACTGAGTGTGCAAAATGATTCGAAGCCGTTTGATAAAACTTGAAGAACAAATGTGTCGTTAAAGCGATTTAAGTCGGAAAAGGTTTGAATTTCGGCACGCAGTTTACAGACTGAACATCTGAGCAATATAAAAACTGCCTTGTGATCTGAATCTTCGTCAGTTATTTCATACTCGAACAGCTTATTAACAAGGCTTGAGCGAATAAATCCCAGTTCAATAAGTGCGTTTTGTCTTGTTGCGTCATCAACTACTTGTGTAAGCCCAAACGATAAAGAAACGTTAATCAGTTCACTATCTAAGAAACTGCGATGAGCAAGTGAGGGGCAATGAATGTCCGGTGTATTAGAGTCTCCTATTAGAATTAAACTAAATACGTGAAAAGCGTGCGTGTTGATATAATCAGCGAGAAAGAAAATGTTATTAGGTGAGGAGGCAGGTGCATGATAAAAAGCGAAACAGATTTTTTTTTGCAAACGTACAGTTTACATTGAACAGACTCAGTCTGCTGGAAGAGAGAGAGAGAGAAACAACTTTTTTAGTCGCCTGCAGAACGCCACCATGACTAAATGGCCCCGCGACGCGGGCCCTGACGTCTTTTCAGCGGGTGGTCTCCACTCAAATCCAGCGCGTGTTACTCCCGCGGTCGGTCGCCCTGAGGGGCAACGTTTTGTTGCTTTCGGTCGGCCTTTGTCTTTCAAGAGCCGCCGAGAACTGCTGGACGGCGCAGGTTTGAATTTCGTGGTCGTAGCCTTCCGCCGCAGCCGCGAGTAGCGGCGGAATCGTTGTACTTGTCGAAGCTTCGTCGGGGAACTTGGGGCAATCCCATAGGATGTGCGTCAAGGTGGCCCTCTCCGAAAACTTCAGATCAGACTTGAAAACAAAAAAAAAAAGGGGTGGGGGGAGCGACTCCGCCTCTTTCGCTAATTTTGCAGTCTGGTCGTACAGCTATATAGCCCGGTGGAGTGATTTCAGAGTCATATATGTCTCCTTGAAGCCAGGTTTCAGTGACACCGATGAAATGAGGGAAATATGTCACCAGGGAATGAAACAGAGGCAACTTATTTACTAGACTCCTTGCAGGTAAATTCAAGTAAGGTTGTAAGAGTCGCTGGTCATTCAGTGTGAAGACGATGTAGATGGATGGGTGTTCCGCAAGCCTGCATAGAAACTGGAATTGTTTACTAGGGTGTTAGTAGCGAGACTCACGTCGTCGACTAGGGCGTTTGCTGCGTTATTCCACCTATACAAGACACTATTTATGAAAACGTCATCATGACGTACCCTCACCACAGAACCATGACCACTGAAAGAGAAGATTGCTGTCCATAGCTTTTTCGAATCACACGCGCGTTAGCTGAGAAATCTTCAGTAACGTAAAATTTTGTTCCTTTAAGCTTTGAAGCAATTTTCATTACCTCTATCTTATTTCTAAAGCCCAATACTCGAAATATAACGGGGCGTGATCGAATTTCATGTTTCGTGCCATACCTGTAACAACGTTCATTTGGCGGCCTTTTCATGTGTAGCTTTCCTGAAAATTTGGCGTACATTAGGCAAAAGCAAGTTTTCAGCATCCTTTTCATCAAGACCGTACAAAATAGTATTTTTGCGCCTGGAAAGATAGTCTAGGTAATCGTACTTTTTGATTAATTTTGAAACTGCCTGAATAGAGAGCGTACATCAGAACCAGACTGATGAAACGAGGCTCTTGGATCAGCGGCGTTTTTTTCAAGGGCGGCCACATGGGTTTACAGTGTGTCGAAACGCTTGTTGACAGTTGCTGAAAACTCGTGATGTCAGCGATATCACGAGACACCATTTTCTATCCTCAGCATTCCGGGAATGTTTGAGTCGTTGTCGGTCTTATCAGGTTCACATGAGCACGAAGTATCATCTGAATTATTGGCGCTACGAGTCGCCTTTGTCGTATAAGGCCGTGATTTTATTCTTAATCACTGATTTACGCGGTACAGTGGATGCATAAAACGAGCCATAAAGCTCTGTGTGCGACAGAGCAGCAGCAAACAATGGTCCTCTTATCTAAAGCAATGGGCGTGTTCATAGTAACGTAACTGCACGAAAAACAAGACGCGATTAAGTATCCTGTCGGCGCTGCTGTCGTCTTGCCCACAGACGAAGGAACCCGGGTCTACGACTTTAACAGTTGTGTCGGTGACGTTATAGTCGAAGGGCATGCTCTGATTTGGCCATCCGATGACGTCACATACAAATGAGAAGCATATGGCGTGACGATGGCACTACTACAGCACTTGCCAAAGCTGTCACACGGGAAGGTGACGAGGCAGTTCGGGCGCAGATCATCATAGGCGGGCACAGGCTGTATTCAATGCAGGGCTTCGCCAGCGGACGGATCCATTTCGAAGCATCGCGAGCAGAAACCAGTGTTGAAGATTCCAGGTAAACAGAAAAGAAATAGCATGAAAAATAAGACGCAATTAAGCATCCTGTGGGCGCCGCATGCTGTCCACGGCAGCAGCATGGGCAAGACGGCCATTATGGACCATTGACCATTATTCTGGTCAAGCAATGATTTTTACGTGCACTCAATCAATTTTATTTCTTCTTGGCTAATCACTATGCTTTAAGAACTTGGGAAACCTAGGAAGCCTATTATACTTGTTGCTCCTGGATTTTCATTTTCTGCACGTATACCAGAACTACATAATCTTTTTACGCGTTTGCTTTACGTATAATCTAAGGTTGACGGTTGGCATTCGAGTTCATTTGAAATCTTGACGGGCAATCTAATGCATATTATGGTTTGTATTATGTGGTTTGGTAAAGGAACTAATTTCATTTATCTTGTGGATATTGTGGTACATCTAGTACCCTAGCTCTGAGTACGTTCACTCCTGCTTGGGTCTGCTAGCTTGCAGTAACAAGAAATAAATCAATAAAGTAAATAAATAAAAAACAAAATATTTTTACGTGGCCACATTGATGCAGGGGAACCATATTGAAAAAGAAAGCTTTTTTTTTACAGCGCTGTTCTCTCATTCGTTATCTATTTTTCTCGCCTCATTTGAGTCTGTGCCCTCAACGCACCGAGAGTTTCGGTAGAGCGATGAGTCAGCACAGCCGTTGCTTTCTTCAATTGGAGCACTTCCGCAGGCGGTAAATCTTGTGGCGTACTGAAAGGGACACGTTCGTGGTTCTCGGAGCGCGATGCCAAAGGATTAAGTAAGTGCGAGCAAAAGAGCCCCATTTCATGCATCCTCCCATCTTCCACCAATATCAGGCGAAAAAGGCATGGTTCTGTAGAAACAGCGCAAAACGCCTCACGGACTATAAGCGAGGGGAAGTACTTGAGGACGAACGGTGATTCAGAGAAAGCTCTTGCCTATAGGCACCGCCAACGTAAGAATAGTGTATGGGGGGTGGGGGGGGGAGGAGATGGCAAGGACCACTTGGAGCAGGGAGAAGACTGCGGCGTGGGGCGCCGCATATCAGCGGAGTACTTGTTGATTTGCTGTTTGCAGAACGGCTTTCGGAAAGCGCCCCCGCGGGGAGTTAGTGGATTAAGCGAAGGATTACAGCTCAGCAGCAGCAAGGGCCGCGGGCAGTTGCGGTTAAGAGGAAAGTGATTTGGGGGGTGGGGGGGTGTTAAAGAAAAGACAGTGAAATAACTCACTGAATGGTACAATCGATGTTTTGAATATTTGTAAATTGTATGGAGGTGAAGGATGGAGGCCGGGAGTGGATACTGTTTTTATGGTCCCACCCTGACGCTTGTGAGAGAAACGAGCATAATGTATACTGGTTCTTCTAACTTCATCGTCTATACTTGTCTAGTCTCAATAATTAATAAAGGGGGGTTCACTTCTACATTTGCCTAAACGGTGTTCATAGTTGTAGTTTACAAGGAACATTGATTTGAAGTATTAGAATGATGAAAATACAAATCTGTAGTTGGCCTATGTATTTGCTTTGCACTCTAAGCGGAAAGAAATTACCATGACTGTTCAGTGTATGAATACCATAAGTGTGTAGTTAGCATATACACGTCCACCCTTATGACTGGTAATTCTCGGTCGGTATAATGCAGCGATTTCTTTCGCTTAATTTGATGCCACTCTTTTCATCCACAGCTCGCAGCCTGCTGATCTCGTTGTTAACATGGGCAGAGGACCACCCTGACCACTAAGGAAGCGTAAGAAGTGATGGCATTGGAATAGAATCGTGACATCTCGGCCTTTACAGTCAATCTTACAAACGTCTACGTTTCAAATCAGAAATCAAGCGTAATCCATCGACAATACCCTTTATCATTATGTGCTCTTCGTAAGTACAATCTCGGACACACAATTATATTTCGTTATGAAAAGAAAGTTGAGAAATCTCTACAACGCGATAAAAGAAATCCATAGAACAAGTCAGGAGCTAAAAACCCGTGAGCGGAAGACACTAATGGAGCAAAGAGTAGCTGCAAGAAATAAGATAGTGAACCTTTCTTATTAAAAAAAGCAACACGTCCTTGTGAGCGGAGTTAGGTATTTCGTGGAGTTAATGAACCGTCAATGCGCAACAACCCCACTGAACAGAATGAAAAGTTCTCCGTTTGATTTCAACAACATAGCAAGATCCTATTCTTCAGATGCCATAAATGTGGGCAGGAAAACACAAAACAAAGAGACAAGCGGGCAACGAATGATACCCAGATGAAGTCGAGCTGACTGCGTAATTGTCATTCGGTGCGAACGAAAAATTAAAAAAAAAATTACATGAAAGCTCAGGAGGGTGCTAAGGCTCAGGATGCTTTGAAAAATGCGGGGCACTGTATTGTGACGAGGAAACATATCTGTCTCTTTTGCAGTCTTCATTCTTGAGCAACGATCGTGTGGCGTAATCTATGAAGAAAATGCGTTTGACAGAGAAGAGAGGATGAGCGGTTCGTTGCACGTTGCTGAGGAGTGTGGCAATGGAATACGCTGATAGCGCTTTCCTCGTGAGTGGTTTCTTTGCAGCACTGATGGCTGAGTCACAGACAACCCGATATTTTTGTAAGAACAAAAAAAAAAAGAGAAAAAGAACTTAGCATTTGAGATAGAAGGATGAAGTTATCGCTTCTCCTCATGTTACTATTTCATCCATGTTCCCGATTTTGCAAGTTATGGCGTGATTTCGACAAGACAGAGCAGTTCAATATACACTGATACTTGGCTCAAAGGGTTTCGCAGATGAGGAAAGTAAAAATTAAATTTGGAGACAGTGTTCGGCAGCGTTCATCAGTGCAGCTGGGTCAGGGTGAATGCTGTCTATCGCCTAACTATAGGCCGTTCAGATTAAAAATATTACAAAGATGGCTCAAGATCACTCTCAAGAACAAAGCTCGGCATCCAGTCAATCTTTTTTTTTCTCTCTTTTCTCCGTGTCCTTGGGAATGATTACCTATGTGGCTTCGTGCAACTGCACATGGACGTACAGCTTCTTATAGACCTGCATATATTTTCGGGATTGGACACGTGCAATTTATTATAAATGCATCGGTAAATCAGTCAGTGTGCCGTTATCACTATTGTGAATTTGGCACCATTTTTGTGGACTTGAGCTCTAGCGCATTCAGTTGCTGTTGGCAGTATCCCTGAGCTGTCATGGTCGGCATAGTGCCTGGTAATAAAGGTATCACGTCACTGCTAGCCAATATGGCACCACCAGGAAGATTTCGCCCCAACAAACACCGATTGTCTTTTATTTTATAACGATGACCAGTGAAGCTCACTTTAGTATTACTGTGCCCTAGGTAGCATCCATGAAATTTGCTCGATGCAACAGTGAAATAGTTCTCTCAACTGAGTGGAATTTGCTGCACTAACCGGGCACGTCGCCTCAGTTTACCGAGAAGCGCCATTTATGTCGATGCGCTTTAAACAATGGCACGCTTGTGCCCATCCGTATACTCGGCAAATAAAGCTCGTTTGTTACACATGAAAAAAAAAATAGTGCAAGACTACCAAGAACGTAGACTAGAAATTCAGCGAGCGACTCGTTAGTTAACGAAATTATGGGGTTCTACGTGCCAAAACCACTTTCTGATTATGAGACACGCCGTAGTGGAGGACTCCGGAAATTTCGACCACCTGGGGTTCTTTAACGTGCAGCTAAATCTAAGTACATGGGGATTTTCGCATTTCGCCGCCATCGAAATGTGGCCGCCATGGCCGAGATTCGATCCAACAACCTCGCGCTCAACAGCCCAACATCATAGCCACTGAGCAACCATGGCGGGTGAGTGATTCGCTTTGTAGTGCAGAATGCCGGGGAAATGCAAGGGAAATGAATTTTCCTCAAGACATTTAAAAATGCGATTAGTTCTTTGACTCATCTTAAATGACAGTGTGTGAAAGGCACAGCATGAGGTAACTAACAACAACGCCAAAAACGACAATAAAAATCAACAAGACTATCATGTTTTGCTATCGTTTCAAATGGAATACTGCTACCTCTCTGACCTACTCAGCTTGCTCTCCTCTTTCATACACTGGCTTAGCTTCAGTGATTACGCTATCACGTTTTCAAATCACTTGGCATTTTTGGTTAATATTTGAAGAGCGCGAAAACAATTGGCGCTGCCAAAAAAGACAGGGTGCTCTTCAGCCTTTTGCTGAAGTATCTTGTGTGCAGTCTTGGTCACAGCGTGGAATTTGAAGGTGCTCAAAAGAGAAATACTAAATCCGTTTATAGAAACAATATTCTCCGAAAACTTATTTCCCTGAATTTTGTGGTATCTTGTTAAGGGCCAAAGTTCAATATCATTGAATTTCGCGCCAAAACCCAAGCATGTTACTTCAGTGTGACGTCACACGTTTCAAAGTATTTTCTTCATATTTGGGATTTGTTGCCTCAGTAAAACTACGTGATGCTTGCCAGGTTCAAATGATACCTCCTTCGGAAACAATGTCCGTTTTTAGCTATAGACAACTCACTAGTCCTTAACAGGCGCCGTCAATATCAATGACTTCACGGCGAGTTGGTGTGGTAACTTCTATGCCACCCGTCTTTCGTTTTTGAGTCTTTTCTGGTTGACCAAACCTCTTCTCATAAAAAGAATGTTTTTTTTTTTGGTATTGCAGTAGGGGAATTTGCTTATATAAGCGAAATTATTTTTATATTTAGAGTCCCTTTGCGCTTGCAAAAATAAGCGATTTCAGTCATGTACAAGTCCAACAATTTACACCGGAACACTTAATCCTTGTATCGTGTTGTATTGTCTGGGTGTTTTTGTTGATTGTACTGACTTCAGCAACCAGACACCGCAATTAGAAACATCACTCTAGAGTTGCATGTTTATCGTGTCTTACGCTCAGTCATTCACCTTTAAAGCTCTAGAACCTCTGACGCTTCGCAAGGGGACCCTATTCACAAAAGAGTCGTACTCCAAAATTGTTCGCAAGAGAAACTTTCAGGCAATCCTGATGCTGAACATATGATCGGAGAAGGCGGCCTGTCAAAAGCAAAGAACACCTACAAACGAAAAGCTTTGTGAATTCGACCCCAGATATGCTCTTCGTGTCGTGTTTTCTTCGCCAGCATGCAAATAAACAGCATTAACGGGACACTAAGGGAAACAATAAATCAGTTTAGACTAATGAAGCATTGTTTGAGAACCCTCCAGGCAGTCATTTAAAAAAAATATTGATTATTAGGTGACAAAAGGAAGGTGCAAGTATGAGTACTTGAATTTGGCGCCGAAACCCCAGCGCCGGTACGTCAGCGTGACGTCAGGGATTCAAAGTTTGTTTTCGCATTTGGGCCACGTTGGCTTAATAAAGGTTTCCGAAACTTGCCATGTTTAATATTTCGTTCCCTTAGAACACAATGTCGTTAATCTGCACCCCAATATATATTTAGTAAGCCCTAGAAGATGCCATCGAAATCCAAGACGTCACAGCACCCAGGTGCGGGAACTTAAGTAGGCGTCGCCACCCGTATTTCGTTCTTGCGCCTTTTCTGGCTTACCAAACGCCTTATCATTGTAAGAGTGGTGTTTTTGGTGTTGTAGAACGGTAATTTACTGATGCAGAAGAAATTATTTTCACTTTAGTGTTCCTTTAAGTGTATCCATTGTAATGAAGCGTCTGTCCACAGCTGTCGACTCCTCTCGAAGAGCATCACAGTCAGCCCTGTGTTGGGATGTCTTGATGTCAAACGAGGCCTACCTGCCCTAACTTCAAACACTACAGAGGCAAATAAAGTTGTTTCTCTCTCTCTCTTGATGCCTTGATGCATGGTACGCCAACGCTGGCATGAGGTGTACTGTTTCACTGACTCGTTTTTATCGCAGCTTATACACGTAGTCCGATGCTGTATACATTGTGGTCCGTTGCAATATTGTCCTTTAGCCGTGACCTAAGCGTCAAATTTTAGTGGCATTCTGCGTCAAGTAAACGATGAAAGATGCCACTAGAACTTATTTCCGGCTTTCTGTCATCTCTCGAAAGTCACATGGAACACTCTTCTGGGTATAGTTCAATATTGTAACCCGTCTCCACACGTTAACGTCAAAGAAAAGTGTTTCGCAGTCGGAGCACAACATGCCACTTGACAAAAATATACCCTAGAAGCCCTCCCCCATGCTGGGCTATGAGAGATCAAGTAGAGGGTGCCAATATATTTTTGACAATCTTATGGTTGTTTAATGTGCAGCCAATGCTTGATATACAAGCACCTTGCATGGCGCGCCCATTATATTGTGGCCTCCGCGACCTGATTACTTTAAAATGAATAGGCACATTTAGTGCCTCAAACGACAGCTGACACTTGAACGTTTTCAAAGAATACCTGCATGTGAAGTAGGATGATCTTCCCAGATTGCAAGAAACCTACAAAGTAAGGAAAGCATATTTGAAACAAGTGAAATATTTTTCGGAACTTTGAATGCAAGGTACTTGCATAAGTAGAAGTCGTTATTAGTGTAGCTGTAGCAAGACCTCACTGAGAGTCATAATCACTTAATTTTGCCTGAGGAGAGCTAGAGCTTCGCTTGCAAAAACAGAAAAAAGAAAGTGACACAACAAGAAGACTTGTAGAGCACAGTATTTTCGCCTTTTATCGGGCACTAATATAAGTTTAACGACGGCGAGCAGGGTTGTTGTTCTTTGCGGTTAATATTCGCAGTACATTGTACTCATTCCAAGAGTGCCCTCACGTACTGATATGATCCTATTGCTCATAGAGCGAAAGTTAGCGAGAACAAATACCATAGGCAGTTCCTGCCTTTAGCGACAAGTATTGGCATATCTCTCCTCGTGTATTGACCTTCGCCAGAACTCTGTGCGCCTTGTCATCCGGAAATCTAGCGACCGACTCATCTCAGTCAAAAGCGAAATATTTTGACACCCCAAGCGATGGCAACATAGCCAGCAGATACTCCCATGGCAAGAGTTATGATTACTGATGAAGGTATACAGAAAAAATAAATAGGGCATTGCTCGCTGACAGACAAATGAATTCACTAATTAAAGCATAACTGTGCTAAGCACGTCTTTTCGATTACGTTCGATGCTACCCAAGTTTCTCGTTCTTTGCCGAGGTCCACATCCAAGAACATCTAATCCGGAACTCCACTTTTGTTCCCATGAGAGGGTTCAGGGGAACGTCTCGAGTCCACCAAATCCCATTAGTAGAACGAAGGCTACCTTGCCAGCGGTGAACAGAAAACGCAAGATGGCAGTTCGAACTTCGCTCGTGCTTAGGGAAAGAAGACTCATAAAATGCGTACGACGCAGGACTCCGTCTTACATGACACACGAACTCATGGCCGCTAGGTGTCACCAGCGTAAACTGGAATATCATGCATCGTGCGAGGAGTATGGACATGAAAATGTTCCCTTCGTGTTTCTTTCACACGTATTTCGAGTAAATTGGTACTTTTGATGTTGGAATATTGCACAGCCTCCTGCTTAAGTGCTGCTCTTCAACCTACTTGCGCAGATGAGAGCCTATTTTTCCCTCTATAACAGCAACAAGTGCAGGCTGCGTATGCCTAGGGCCTTTATGCTCCTGTGACATTAAATTATCACAAAGTACTGCAGAGAGAGACAGATACATGGTAATCGAGCGCTGCTAACTCTCTCACGACAGGTGCGCTATCAGAGGACGTGCCTGGTATTATCACTAGTCGGCATGACTGTCGCTTTGAATCTCAAGTCGTTCTGACGTTCATACCCTGCAGCAGTTCGTGCCTGCGTGCTTAAAGCATTTATAGTGGCCAGCCGCAGGAAAACAGTATTTTCATAGTTCTTCAGTGCGTCTACAGTTAGGTTGTTTAATGATACCTGCGTTGATATTCATCAACTGCAGTTACATAACACATTTTTATTCGTATTAGTCCACAGCGACATCAAACGAATGAAGCTCGAATAATTCCATGAAACGGCTATACCCTTCTAGCTCCGGTATTTCTTGCGAAGGAATAGATTTAATTTAAGGTTCCTTTCTGCCTACGCTGTATGTAGATTAATCCACTCAAGTAAAAATGAAAAAAATACAAGACCAATGAAATATACATAGCATAATAATGGCCTTTTTGGTTGATAAGAGAGGAGAGAGGAAACTGCCAGAGATAGTCTGTAGCACCTGACTAGACATCTGTATAAGAGGTATTCCAAAATTCAGTAGGCGGCGCTTTTGAGAAGTTGAAAGAAGCATGATGCCGGTGCCAGCAGTCAAGGTAGCAGGCGCCGCAGCAAATATTTTATTGAAGGTGGGCACCTATATTCCAGAAGAAAAACAGCCTAAGCCGGGAGGCACCATGAAATATTTCTTTTTCCGTAGGTACGAATGTCGGCAGCCGTGGCAGCTGGCTCCTTGCCGAGAATTTGAGCAAGAAATATGTCAAGCTCGTTTCGCAAGATGCACAATAACGAGCGTAAAGTATAAAGTATAGTAGTCGAAGCCAATATGAAATATACAATGACTTATCTGTCCTGTCCTAATTTTCTATCTTTCTATAAGTGAAGGCGGTAACTGCGAAATTTTATTTCATGATGCTATCACATGTCAAAATGTAGGGGTATTAACGCTGCTCTTTGTTCAGATTTCTGGTTTTTACCATAGTTGACTAATTAAAATAAGCAACTCTTTCCACAGTTACGAGGTTTTCACAGTCGGTGAATAACAGTGTGCACATATTATTAAGGATACACCCCTTGCGTATTCTTTCGTGACGAAATCGCACCCAACATTAGCTAGGCGTACACCAATCGTGCATCTTCGGCCGCTGATATTTATTTCGTTATTTTAATGTCCGTATGTACTTTTTAATGTGTATGTATTGACACACTAATATGATAACGTATCACAAAAGGCACTTGAGAGTGGTGTGCAACCTCTTTTCGCCCGAAGGACTCCCAATTGCTGTTGAAGATATACGTATATATACGTATTGTGGGCATTCAGCTATACTTTGTCATCTGTACATGATCATCATCATGTGGGGTTCATATGGGGTTCTTCTTCATCGCTTGTGGGGCTCGCTCTTGTGTGATCCGTGCTTTGCGCGTGGTCGGTTCGCCGCATCTCCTACGCGTAATAAACGTCGTGATAACTCCTGCATCAGAAGTGGTGGAGTGTGCTTTACGGTCCTCCGTCCTCTGACTCCCCGTTGAACCTCCTGGAGCTTCGATCAGGTCGCCGATTGTGCCAGCTGTCCGCCAGTATGTCGCAGGACGAGCCAACGGGCACTTCTACTTCAACCATCTCGGCCTCGGCTACCCCAGCCTCTCCGTATTGGATTATCAGTGGGCACCAGCGTGATCCCCATCTGTTTACTGGACTTTGCGGTGAAGACGTCGAGGATTGGTTGGACGACTACGACCGAGTGAGTTCGGCTAACCGTTGGGACGACGCGTCCAAGCTACGTCACGTCGCCTTTTATCTCACAGGAGTAGCGAAGACTTGGTTTTTCAACCATGAGGTTGATTTCACGAACTGGAGTGCTTTCAAACAGCAGCTCCGCCAAATCTTCGGCACACTGGCTGTTCGTTCCGCCCTCACAAAAAAGACGCTCGACACTCGAAAGCAACAACTCGGGGAATCTTATACCTCGTACATCGAGGATGTGCTTGCTCTTTGTCGACGCGTGAACACGGCCATGACCGAATCAGAAAGGGTTCGCCATATCCTCAAAGGCATCGGAGCGGTCGCTTTCAATGCCTTAGCCATCAAGAACCCTGCTACCGTCACTGATATCGTCGCTACCTGCCAGCGCCTCGACGAACTCGAATCAGTACGGTTGCAGCCAGACACCACTGCAACCACTACCGCCGACGACCCCACGTTACGAGCGATGATCCGCGCAATAATTCTCGAAGAGCTACAGTATCTTGGCTTCGCCGCAGGGCCTATGCCTTCTCATGTATCGGATACCAATCTGCGAGACGTTGTCAAGGAGGAATTGGCGTCCATGGCTGGCGCAGCGTACACGGATGCTCCACCGCGCGGCCGCTCTCCATCACCTACTGTAGCCTCCGAGACGGTTCCGACGTATCGTACTGCGAGACGCCGCTCGCCGTCACCCCTTCGCCGCTCTACGTCCCCACTTCGACCTGCTTCTCAATTCGCCGAGCGTCGTCCGGAAAACTGAATTATGCAGCTTTTGGAGGAAAAGCTGCATCAAACGACAGGACAGAAATTCCTCCATCGCGTCCGTACAATATGATATTGGTTATAGTAGAAGGTGTACAAGTGGAAGCTTTGATAGACACTGGTGCTAGTGTTTCAATTATTCACCGTGCATTGTGTTCGCGACTCCGGAAAGTTACGACCCCCTATGATGGACCTACGTTACTCGCTGCTCAAGGGGCCGCCATTAGACCTATCGCCATGTGCACTGCTCGCATTTCCATTGACGGACTTCTGCATTACGTGCCATTTGCAGTGCTTAGTTGGTGTGCCCCGCAGCTCATATTGGGATGGGATTTTCTTTCTACGGCCTCCGCCTCCATCTGCTGCGGGCAACGCGTTCTCCACATGACTGACACGACCTATTCACTTCATGTAAATGACGCACCACTTCACTTGCTTGCTGCAGAAGATACCGTGCTACCACCTCGCCATCAAAGCATTGTTACTATCACGTCTGATGTCATTGACTGCGGCGACGTGCTCGTATTACCATCTGCACGCTGTCTCGCAAGAGGGATAGCCTTTGCATCAGGGCTGTTTCAGTTTGATCATGGCTCTGCACTTCTCTGCGTTACAAACCCCACATCCGAAAAGATTCTCATACCTAAAGGCAGTACATTGGCTTGCGCCACTGAATCGGAGCCTATCTCTGTTGTTTCCTTTAAAGCAGCTTCCTCTGAAATTCCTTGCACTGGACAGACCGCATCTCCTTCAGCTCTTGCAGCTGCCATCAGTTCCGACCTGACACCTTCGCAGTCACAACAGTTGCTTGCTTTGCTCCAAAAACATGAAGCTTCGTTTGATGCGCATTCATCTTCGTTGGGAAAAACTTCGATTACAACGCATCGGATAGATACAGATGGCACATCTATCGTGCGCCGTAGACCGTATCGCGTATCGCTAGCCGAGAGGAAAGTCATTGACGAGAACGTCACCGACATGCTCCAACGGAACATAATACGCCCCTCTGCTAGCCCTTGGTCATCCCCCGTTGTTTTGGTTCGTAAAAAAGACGGCTCTGTTCGATTTTGTATCGACTACCGAACACTTAACAAGATCACACGCAAGGACGTATACCCTATGCCGCGAATAGACGATGCTTTGGATTCCCTGCAGGGTGCCGAGTACTTCTCCCGTCTCGATCTGCGTTCTGCATGAGGACGATAAAGAGAAAACAGCATTTTCGACACCAGATGAGCTCTACGAGTTTACTGTCATGCCTTTCGGCCTCTGCAACGCGCCCGCAACGTTCGAGCGCATGATTGACACCGTTCTTCGTGGCCTGAAGTGGAAGACTTGCTTGTGCTATCTGGACGATATTGTTGTTTTCTCGTCAACCTTCTCTCAGCACCTCAAACGTCTGGATGAAGTTCTCACGTGCCTTGCCAACGCTGGACTTCAGCTAAACACTAAGAAATGCCATTTCGCGAGCAAGACGATCAAGGTATTAGGTCACATTGTGAGCAAAGATGGCATTCGTCCAGATCCTGACAAGGTTTCGGCAGTTCAGCACTTCCCTCGTCCCAAAAAGACCAAAGATTTGCGCAGTTTCCTAGGCCTCGTTTCTTATTTTCGCCGATTCATACGAGACTTCGCCTCAATAGCGTCACCTCTGCACAAATTACTGGGTTCTAATGTTCCCTTTGTGTGGTCTCCCAAATGTGAATCAGCGTTCGCCCATCTAAAGCGCGCTCTCACATCTGAACCAGTACTTTGCCATTTTGATGAAGCTGCTCCTACACTCCTGCATACGGATGCTAGTGGTCACGGCATTGATGGCATTCTTCTACAGCGAGACGACACTTTAGGTGAGAGGGTCATGGCGTACGCAAGTCGCGTTCTCACAAACGCCGAAAAGAATTACACCATCACGGAGCAGGAATGCCTAGCTATCGTTTGGTCTGTGCAGAAGTTCCGACCTTATCTTCACGGCCGCCATTTCACCATAGTTACAGACCATCATGCATTATGCTGGCTTTTGACGCTGAAGAACTTGTCTGGACGACTTGGTCGGTGGATCGTTCGTCTGCAAGAATACGACTTTACTATTACCTACAAGTGCGGAAAAAAACACCAGGATGCAGACGCGCTTTCTCGCTGTCCGCTTCCTATGACACCAAGCAATGGACCTCCAACTATCATCCGTGAAAAGCTTACGCACGACCCCTCTTCACATGCTTTCTCGTTGGCCACTGTAGAGGAGATGCCTACACACAACAGATTTTTCCAATCTCAGCAACTTGCAGACTCTTACTGTCGGCGCATCATAGACCACCTTCAAGGAGCTTCGCGCCCGCCTAACGCCCGCCTTCGTCGACAGCTGACGCAATTTAAGATTGACAACCGCGTCCTGTACCGTCATGTCTATCACCCTGACGGTCAACGCTGGGTTCCTGTCCTGCCACGCTCTCTACGTGCTCATGTCCTGCAGGCTTCTCACGACGACATGACTGCTGGTCACCTTGGTTTCCAGAAAACCTATGACCGCATCAAAGGTCGCTTCTACTGGCCTGGCTTGTCCGCCACTATAGCGAGGTATGTGGCTTCCTGCGCCCTATGTCAGCGTCGAAAGCTCCCTACATCAGCTCCAAGCGGACAACTGCAACCGGTTCCGTGTCCGTCGCAACCATTTGAAGTCGTTGGCATTGACCTGTATGGTCCTCTTCCTGTGACTCTCACCGGTAAACGATGGATTGTGACAGCCGTTGACCATTTGACACGCTACGCCGAAACAGCTTGTGTGAGTTCTGCCTCAGCGTCTGAAGTTGCTGCATTCGTACTTGAAGCCTTAATACTGCGTCACGGTGCTCCTCGCGTCCTCCTGAGCCACCGTGGAAAAGCATTCCTCTCGCAACTAGTAGACGAAGTACTCAGAGCCTCCGGAACCACCCACAAGACTACCTCCAGTTACCATCCGCAAACCAACGGCCTAACGGAGCGATTTCATCGCACGCTGTCCGACATGCTAGCTATGTACATCGAACCAGATCACAGAAGCTGGGACGCAATTTTGCCATTCGTGACTTTTGCGTACAATACCGCCGTTCAACGCACGACCGGTTACTCGCCGTTTTACCTCGTCTATGGTCGTTCGCCCTCTTCCTGCCTTGACGTCTCTTTCTTCGCGCCAACTGTCGATCGATACCCATCCTCCTGTGAAGAATGTGTCCCGCATTCTGCGTTGTCGCCAGCTCGCCCGCATCAACACTGAAGCATGGCAACAGGACCGCAAGCAGCATTACGACGCCTCTCACCGCGTCGTGTGCTTCCGCCCTGGCGAGGAAGTGCTGCTCTGGACACCATCTCGTACTCCTGGCTTGTGTGACAAGTTTCAGCTTCGGTTCATTGGCCCCTACAAAGTCTTGGAGCAGACCTCTCCGGTTAATTATCGCGTGGCACCAGTTATTGTTCCAAATGACCGCCGCTGCCGCGCTGCTGAGGTTGTGCACGTTTCCCGTATGAAGCCTTTCACGAGGCGTTCGCCGCCCCTTTGAATTGCGGCCAGGATGGCCGCTCTCGCGCGATGGGGCATTAGTGTGGGCATTCATAAGCTATACTTTGTCATCTGTACATGATCATCATCATGTGGGGTTCATATGGGGTTCTTCTTCATAGCTTGTGGGGCTCGCTCTTGTGTGATCCGTGCTTTGCGCGTGGTCGGTTCGCCGCATCTCCGACGCGTAATAAACGTCGTGATAACTGCTGCATCACAGTATATACAGTGCCGGCATCTAGAGCAATCTTCAGCAACCAGCTTGCTGTTTAATGACGCAAACCTCCACAGCTTCGTGGAAAATGCATACAGAATCCGCAGTGATGACCGAGTGCATATATAGGGTTACCAACCATCCCTGATTTAGTAGGACAGCCCCAACTTTTCAGTAAATGTCCCGAGTCCCAACTTGACCCTGTTGGGAGGGTCAAATCGAGCTATGTGGTGGGGCAGCCCGCACCAGAGCTCCACTGGCACGGACTGCTCGCTGGACCTGATCTAGAAGAGCTGTTTGTCCCTCCAGACTGCAGTTTGCGAGTCGCGCCTCCCATGGCACGGAGAAGTTTGAGTGTGAATGGCAAGCCCACTGGGTGAGGGCGCCTGCCGAACTGCCACGTGATATGTCTTAGTGTCGCTCCATCGCCGCACTAGGGGCAAGTGGGCTCTGGCGCCGCGGATGCGATATTTGGATAAGTATTGGTTTGAATTCTGCGTCAGTTCCTTCTCTGAGTGTGTGTGAGCTTAAGGTGGTCGAGAGCGAGTGTTCGTCGCTCGCTCCTCTGGAGGGGGGCCAGGATCGGCCGTGGGGTTAAATGTAATACGTTAGTTGGAGGGGATCAGAGGGTCGAGTCCGCGGCTCGGTTGTTTGTTTCTCCATCGGGAGAGTCGGTCGCCTCGTTTCCCTCCATGCCCTCGTGTGCTAGACACCGGTTGATTGTGTGGTGTAGTTGTAGGGATTTTCTTAGTAGTCTTGCGGCCGCAGCGGGCCCCTATTCAGGTAGGCCCTGCATGCCGCTTGCGACTCGGTTAGCACGTGGGTGGGTACTTCTTTACTGTCTGCGTCGTTTATGGCTGTTACCGTTTGTGCGGTGGTTACCGATCGCCTCTTGGCTGTGGCCGCTAGTATCTGCTGGTCGTGTCTTGTGACTGCAATCGTGCAGTAATTTCTTCCCGGGATGCGGCTCGCTTCCGTGTAGCAGGTGCTGGGGTCGTGCTGGTATTGTATCCGGAGTGCTCGGACGCGTGCTCCCCGCATGTCACTCTTTGTTTTTGGCAATGAACGTGATGTCAATCTTGTCTCTGCTGGCTTTGTTTAGTATCTCTGTTGGGCCACTGACGTACTCGGGGTTCAGTGGTTAGCCTAAGCGTTTCAGGACGAACGTGCCATTCCTACAGTTGCTGCATATTCATCGAAGCTATTGTGTACTCCCATGTTAGTGAGACGGTCGGTACTCACTACAGCTGGAAGGCCGAGCGCATTTTTGAACGCTACTCCCAGAAGAAGGTTTCCTTGGTACGTCTCGCACTTCTGCGTAGGTTGGTATTGGAGGGCGCACGTTAGGGGGCTGACCACGAAGGCTTCTACGATCCGAACCCATCCGTCTCCCGCATCCCGCCCCCTTAGAGCGCACATGCAGTGCGCTCTATGAGGCGTCAGACACTCTTGACCGTGCTAAGCAAGTGTGTGAGCGCCGTTTGCGCGTTACCATTGTCCTGAACGTGCATGCATAGAACTCGTAGTTTCTGTATTTCCCTCTCTCTGGGCGCCGTAGAGTGCTAGTTCGGTTCGTGTGTTGGTCTTGCGACATGATTATTTCGATCTGATTATGATCTGCGATCACTTCTTAGGGGAGCACTTAATGCCCGCTTCTGTGTACGTTTATACGATGTTCATAGCTATACGGAGAATGTCTTGCTTATGCCCGTACGAACATTTGCATGTCTACAGCTTTATGCCGTGGGCGTGTAAGGCACATCCCAGCTGGTCTTCGACGTCATAAAGCTGTACCGCCAGTCCTCGCATTCCAGTATTGAAAAGGAGAGGTGAGAGGATTGAGGCCTGTGGAGTGCCTCTCTTCGGGAGGTTGTATGGGTCCGACCTCAATTATCCCATCCTAATTGTGATACTATTAAAAATGCTATATTGCTCAACATTTCCTTGTATTTGGTTTGACATCAATCATCACGGAGAGCATTACCGTGCACACGTTCTTCTGTCACAGTCAGAATGGTTAACTTTATTTTTCCGTTATTATAATTTTCGTGCCTTCATATTTGGTTGCTGCCAAAGCAAACAAAGATAGTACAATAATATAATAGCTCGTGTTTCTGCGATGAGTACATTCTACATTTAATGACTACATTCAAAAGAGGCAATTCAAGGCATAAATTGTTGCGGATGAAACTTCATAGCAGTCGTGAACCTCGGAATTCTCGGGATAATTGTCGAGACAATGAATTAAAGGCGATTACATAAACACTATTAATAATTATTTTTAAATGTTAATATATATGTGAAAATTGTAGTTGTATAATGGACTTCAGCCAATAGGGGGCATGAAAACAGCCCGAAAGTGCTATGAAACACAACTTTTGAAGAGGTACTCCAAAAGTGCCATGAAACGAATTCCCATTATATTTAGCAGTTTTCCGTTTTGCGTTTTTCTGCAGTGCGGAGACACGGAAACTGCTTTTGAAAAGTGCATGAAAGTGCACTTTTGCCTCTCAAAGAAGCAAGAGTAAAGAAAATAGCGTAAAGGCGGATGAGCTAGCCAGGAGCGAAGTTTGGCGTGTGACGAAGGCACTAGTCCTCTCAGAGGTAGCTCATAGGGTATCAAAATCGGGACTCTTGCGAGTGACAACCGTCTATACACGTGGGCTGCGTTGCTTAGAGCATGCACTGTACTCGTGGAAGTGGCGCCGTTTCATTTTGGTGTCTGTGCTTTAGCACGCATGTTCACTCCTTTTATTTTTCAACACCTGAACGCTGTATTTTCTTCATAGTTGCAACAGCGTGCCTGGACAGGAACTGAATAAAAGAAGGGACACCACTGCACTCACTAATAACTGAAGTTTACTTTAAGAAAGTATCGAGAAGATCATGTAACTGTTATAGTTTATATACTGGATGTATTTATTAGCTGTTTTTTTTTTTTTTGTAAACTTCAGTTGATAGTCAGCGCCGAGGGGTGTCCCTTCCTTTTTACTCAGCCCGTGTACAATCGCGCTGTTGCAACCCTGAAGCTATACTAACTCGCCTGATTTTCCATCAAGCTGATTCTTTTCTTCCCTCGTCTCTGAACTTCTCTCCTTGCAAAGGAGTAAAAGAAAAACGCGAGAGAAAGAAAGAAGTGATCAAGATTTGGACACCTCGCTACTTTTGGTCTCGAGTCCTCGACAAGAGTGAGTTTCTTGGTCGCAGTGCAGGAACCCACGGGTAGATTCGTCGGCAAAGAGTAAAATTTTGTTTCAGAGCTCTGGGAGCCCATGAGAGTAACAAGGAACACGACAGACCGAAGATCAATCTATCCTCGAGTCAAATAAAAGTCATGTTCTCTTAGAAAACAGTGTTTCCTCCGAATAGCTGACAATAGCTGAGATGGGGCGTCTTATTCTTCTAATGCAATGTTTTATCCCTACTCGTCTATGTTGTGGTTTACCTCTTTAAGCGAGGGAAATGAAGAACGAATACGGACTGAAGTTTAGATTTAGTATTGCTTCTGGTAGCCCATGGTTGCGCGTAAACTTCGTAGGAGACCCAATATGCATTTTTGTAGACTAGAAAATGCTAGCAGCAGGTAAGGTTGCACACTAGTGAAAAACTCGAGTGGGCAAGGACAGTAAGAAACAGCACAGTGTAGCATTGTATCTCTTCCCTTCGTTTTGTCTGTTCTTTAGAGGATTTTATTAGTGCCGCGCTCTTCATTACATCATATGAAAGGTAAGCCTGTGCTGCGGGGCGGACTTGTATATCAAAGCATGTACGATTATTTTGTCTAAACGGGCCGAATCTTGGTTGCGCCGTCTGCAGCTACGTGTTTGATGATAGCCAGAATGTCTGCCTACGTCGAGCCCCCTTGACTCTCAATTATTTGCTGGTAGTTAGAATTTATTCATCCGAAATATTCCTTGCCTTCGAGCGTCGTTCTGTAACATTGGAAACAGATCAGCCAATCGCCGGCTTACTGTTATTCTTTCTTGTAATAAAGATACAGTCTGTCTGTCTGTCTGTCTGTCTGTCTGATAGATAGATAGATAGATAGATAGATAGATAGATAGATAGATAGATAGATAGATAGATAGATAGATAGATAGATAGATAGATAGATAGATAGATAGATAGATAGATAGATAGATAGATAGATAGAGATAGATAGATAGATAGATAGATAGATAGATAGATAGATAGATAGATAGATAGATAGATAGATAGATAGATAGATAGATAGATAGATAGAGATAGATAGATAGATAGAGATAGATAGATAGATAGATAGATAGATAGATAGATAGATAGATAGATAGATAGATAGATAGATAGATAGATAGATAGATAGATAGATAGATAGATAGATAGATAGATAGATAGATAGATAGATAGATAGATAGATAGATAGATAGATAGATAGATAGATAGATAGATTACACAGCACTACAACTTTGATAAGACCCTGCTTTTGGTTGGGTCTTTTGAATTCCACACAATAAAACTGGAATGTGCTTATGGAGTTCAAAAAAATGGAATGCTTCCCAGGAGTATGAAGACTTGCAGTGGATAGCAATTGTTGAAAAAGAAATATTTCTGGAGCCAACGTTTAGACAAGGGGACTTGCTTTCGTCAGGGACTGTTGGTACGTCAGCTCCAGTTACATTTCTGGAAAACTTTGTCGGAAAAGGTTTGCTGATAAAATTATGGCTCCATGCGAGAATTTCGCCTCGTTTCATGGAACGGCCCATTACTTCCGATGAGGGAAGCACGGGGGAAGAGCCATGAACCGGCAACGGCCGCTGCGGGGGGCCCTCGTGGCATGAACTATAGCGTATTCTTGAATTTTTCAGAGGTGCACTGGTTCTGTGTTCACAGCTTGATGAACACGAAGAACAAAATACGAGTTCCCTTTTTTTCTAATAAACTATTCCCGTAGCGTACATCGCTAAGCTGTGTAAAAATTGTACAGATGAATAGGTGTTGGTCATTTGTTCATTTCGTCATTTTAAAACGTTATATACCTCGAAAAGGCATCAATGGCCACTTTAAAGGAACATTTCTATAAGTCAGTGAATCTGCTATGAAACCAAAGCCAATATAATGAAGACGCCGCGATCCTAACCTTCCTTTTGCAAAGGTTCATCCACCTGCATATAAAATCACCTTGTTTCTCATCCAACAAACTCGAGGGACGTTGGTCAGAATAATTGCAGAACACAAGGAAAAAATAAAGTTCAATGTTTTTCGACAAACTGTCAACATCGTTAACACGTTTCGGGGCAGAAGTTTGAGATCATTTGACAAAGTAATGATAAAAAGCGAGAGCTACAGCGGTAAGAAGGCAACAAGTAATTTTTATGCCCATGTGACAAGAAGAGGTCGTTCTAAGTAGATGTAGCAAACCGATATTTAATAAGCTTTGAATGAGGAAGCTCTTTAGAAGTAACGAGTGACTGTCTGGGTGGATTTCGAAAGGGTATGCGAAATACTTCGTGTTTTTTATGAAATAGACACGATAGAAGAGGAAAATAAATGTATTAACTTACTTGGTAGAACTTTTTGAAGTAGCGAGAAAGAAGAAAGGTAATACGCCAACCCGTGCGTGTTTACACCGGTATATTTCTCAGTGAGCAAACTTCAAGCTTTACTAATGAGGATCCAAATCTAGGTCTCTGCAGAATGCGAGACTAGTAATGCTGCTGCGCTTGTGTTCGTCTAGCCACCTTTATTCCTCCCCTAGTTCGTACGCAAAGCCTACCGTCATGGAAACACTACGATCAAGATGGAAATAGTGGAGGAAGGCAGAAAAGGCACTATTGCTTACAATTAGAGTCTGTTTCGAGTTGCGCGAGGTTAGGAATGGTAGCAGAGGTTAAAATACAGAGAAAAAAGAGATGAAATGAACAGTAGAAGTATAGAGTTCTAACCACATGCCACAGTTACAAATGTATTGAACAAGCTTGTCGAGTTAGCCGGAAAACTCTAATGAAATAAGAAAGCGCAAGAATAGTGGAGCCTGTGCAAAGTTCACGACAGACAGGGGGGCAAAAGAAAGTAACACGCGTCAAAGCTACATAAGTAGCGGAAATGTGCGACAACTTAAGAGAGGGAGAAAGGATTTCTCGGAAAGCTATGGGGTGTTAGAGAAACCTGAAGAAACGAGGACTAGTTCACGACACTAAACGCAGCGTCCGAGCGTAAGGGTGGAGCACGTGTGCTAATTATTAAAAAAATCCGGCGCTTTGTGTAAAAGGACAAAAGTACAAGAATAGGAAACAATGAGACAGAAGGAATTTCTGTCCTGCTGCGTTCTAGCGTGTTGCCTTCCTTGCTAATCTATTCCGCTAAGCGCAGCAGGAAGGCATTATAAAATACTCTCGCTGTTCTAACTAGCCCAAATTTCTGTAATAACAACGTGGGTGAAGTTAGGCAGCCATTCAATGGAGCTGTTAAAGAATGCTTTAAAAGACGGGCCTCTTGGTGCTGTATCTACGTGTCAAAGAATTGTAGCCCCATGCGGGAGGCTTGCCTCGTTTGATGCAACAACACATTACTTCCGAGGAGGGAAATGCGAGGCAGGAGCTATGGGGCTGCAAAAACCACTGCGGGAGACCTCGTGACCAGAACTGCAGTGTCTACTTGAATTTTTCATAGGTGCACTGAATCTTGTCACAGGTTGTTGAACACGAAGAATAGAATAGATGGGCGTTATTTTTTTTCTAATGAACTACTTCCGCAGTGTGCCTCGCTATGCTGTCTAAAAATTCTAGGGACGAATAGGTGTGTGGGGGAAGGCATGCAATACTAGAAATTGAGCTTAACTAGTAATTACTAGAAACGAAAAAAAAGTTTCAGTGAAGTCCTAAGCAATAAACGCGTGAAGTAGAAGAATCAGATAAAACACTTAAGAAGCACGCGGAAAAAGGATGTAGAGTGGCAGAGTTTCTTACATTGATACAAGTGGCCTAATTTGCGTATGACTTGCGGTACTCTTCTTGTCGCTACGGCAGGAAGTGTTAAAATTCCTAAGAGGCGTAAATAAATCTTACACGCTTTCAGGTGTGAAGTAGTAAATAGAATATTGAAACATTGAAGTGATCCTTGAATAGTCCAACCGCGTAATGTAGTCTCTTCTACAAAGAAACCACAGTGCTTTAAAGCCGTCCTTATTTGAGGCTGCAATTCAAGCGTAACATACTTTCAAATAGGTACTCCTTTCTTGGACAGACGTGATCGCCACGCCACGTTAAGAAGAAATACAAATTAGAAACATTATCCATTTGTTTCCTTTTTGCATTTCTTATCTGTATGTGTGATAAAAATAGAAGACAGGGTGTGTTGCTGGATTAGCGATTAGCTGACACGAGCGAAAGGCGAGCTCGACACAGGAGAGAGGACGGAACACCACCCATCACTACGTACGTTATTGTCTGCAATGGGACTGCAATTCGTGTGCTTTGTTTTAATCAAAATTACTGTTGAAACTCCTTCGTGGGACTGCATTCGTTCTTCAGCATTCTTTCCAGTGACTCCTATAAATATACACGGTGTTCCAACTATCATGCTCCAAGACTTAAATATATGCAAAGACCACGCGGCTGGACGGAACCATGGTAATGCTGCTTGCCGTCACTTGCAGATACTCAGATTATCTTTTGCATTCAGCGTAAGTACATAATTAGACTTAATTCATTAATCAAGTTCTCAAATAATATAATTAGAGGAAAATGTCAGTGATAAAGTTGTAAAGCAACATGAAAGAGCTTTCCGTTGTTCAATACGTGCTACATAAAAGTATTTTTTCCGAGCGTGAAAGAAGCACGCTAAATGCCTCGGGCGACCGGTCGCGCGACAATTTTGCGTGCATTCGCTGGCTTCTTTCACGCGTCGTGGAAAATCACTTTTATGTAGCACGTATAGAGCAACAGCAAGCTCTATATGGAGTTTCGTGTTGCTCTACAACTTTCTCATTTACACTTTTTCCTCTAGTTAAAATATTTGAGTTGATTATTAATTAATACTAATTATAAAATTAGGCGGAACTCAATATATAACCTGAGTATCTCCAAAGGACGGCAAACATTATCGTGGTTCTCTCCAGCTGCGTAGCATTTGCGTATATTTAAATCTTGGTGCATGATAGTTGGCCAAGAAGATTGGCCTTCTTTTGGCATGATCGTTATGGGGTAGGCAAACGACGACTTGGACGGTCTACTCATGCAAATGTCTAGCGTTTCTCGTAGAACCTGTCTCGACCAGGTCTTCTTCTCGTGGTTCATGGCATATGACTACTTTGTGAAAACATCTTTGCTTCACAGTTCGAAATTCACCTTAATTATTGTGATAGTTGCAGGATATGTGCCAGTAAAGATGAGCTCCGGTTACTCCTGCCTTACTTCGTCGGCGCCTGCGGCCATTCTGGGTGCCCTTTCACTAATATGAGGGCATTTTCCCATGTTAGCACTTGTGATCAAATTATGCCATAGCATGCTCATTTTGAGAACTCATATGTAGAGTCGGGCTAAAACGAAATCGAAATCAACATCTGATATTACGAGGTTCTTCACGCGTAATACCTGGTCTCTAAAGGTAACTTATGGCTCGGTCAATTTCGTGAACTGCCTGAAAGCAGAAAGAATAAGCGAGAACAACTGTTGAACGATACCCAGTCTCACCTAAATTTTGTCCTTTGTATAAGAGTTCTTGTTAGAAACGCTACATATAATATGTAATTATTCTTCTATAAATTAGAAACACTAAAGTCACAGAAACCGGATACAGCAATTTCGGAAAATTGGTCATTTTCTATTAAAGCATCATTTACAGAGTGAGTCCGCACACAATATGAACTGAAAAAAAAAACGAACATTCGCTGACCGCAGAAGCGCCGCGTTTACCGACGATTGCGCGCTGCTGCATCAACGCTCATTTCAGAAAACAAAAGGCATAGGTGGTGTTTACGTGACTGTACTTGCTGCTTCTAATTACGGAAAGCATTGCGGCGCGCAAGCGCCTAGCATATCACCCTATTGATTACGCTCAGAAGTCCGGGAGGAGTTAGCTGCTCGAGCGTACAGTCCTGTGCCGCTTGGAAGCACAGCTAATCAGCATCGCATCGCGTTCCCAGGGTAGCGGAAGGCTGCACGCTGACCCTGAGAAGAACCCCTTGCACCGGTCTTGCTGGTGCTTGTTTATAGAACGGCTGAATCTAAGTGGGCCTAGGCTTCCTCGATTTATTTATTTTTTGCCGAATGCATGGCCGTCTTAGTCTTCGTTCACGGGTATTCTGCTCACAACGTCACAAAGTCTGCGTAATGGCCTCGTTTTTCTTTGGCGTATCAGTTGAACTGCACATTGTATGCAACGGAAGGCTCGTCCAGGGGACAGCGCGTTTTCCTTTGCTCATACACTATTACGCGTACGCGGCCAGCCTCTGTCTTCAAGCCATAAGGTTCCATGCAGAGGGTGAGGAAAAGCGCTGCTGTCTCCTTTTATTTCCATAAGAAGCGCCACGAGAATTGCACTCCGAATGCGAAATGCTGCGCTTTCACACTGGCACTTTATAAAGGGTTTGTCGCTTTTATTTCCACGTGAATGAGATTGTTCGTATTCCATGGCGCACAATACATGCCCGCGCTCGAAACTGAGAACGTGACGCGAAAGTTCTCGTTCGGGAAGAACAAACGCACCACTTCAAAATGCGCATGCCGAGGAAAATATTGTGTAATGACAAGAAAATCTTAACTTTCTTCTTTAAGTTACTACGTTGTCATGTTTTTTTTTTTCTGTTGACAATGTTAGTTTCCCGAGACACATATTCTGATTTTTACCGGCTATCGAGCATTTAAACCTTGTACGAGCCGTATGTACGTGAACAAACCCATGCTTGTAATTTTCACAATATCAACGCTCAGGATGAACTTGGCGCGCCGCGTGATTCAGACGGAACTTCGTTGCTTCTCAGCATGTCGGAATTGGCGGACAAGGCTTTGTGTGGGAGCAGAGCATGAAACAGCTTCCTACTCTATCTTTGCTTTCGGAATCTTTTCCATGAAAAGCTGAGTTTTATTTATTATACCAACAAGTCTTAAAGGAAAAAAAGGCCACTGGAGCTAGGTAATAAGAAGTGCTCCTCCATAACTCGTTCCAACAGAAACGCACATAAATATTTCTTTTATTAAATGGGTGTAGAGGGGGGAGAGGCGTAGGAGGCGTGTCCCTGATATTTTTGCTGCTCTGCTCATTTCAGGTAGTGAGACAAAAGTTAATTACTATGCTGCTTCAACGCAAAAATTACAAAGAGGAAGTTGATTTTATGCTCTATATACCCCAGTAGGCGCTGAGAGACTCCTCTCAGAAAGCCGGTATTAAGTCTAATGTCCACAGTGGATCGTAATTAAACGTAATGGCAATTTAGTAATCATTTTTAAAATTAGGCTAAACATACGGACGGGCTAACGCAGCGGTATCTCGCTGCCGATATAGATGTACTCTGAAGGATGCGCTCTCAATAAACAAATATATGCAAATAATGCAGTCTGGTTATAACAGAAAAGGCTAGCGCTGACATGCAATCACGTTCTTGGCCAACATATGCGATTAGCCGCCCATAGTCATTGACGTGTATCCCCAGGCAAGTCTGCCTGGCAAGTCTGCCCGGAAGGGCAGGCTAACTTACGCCCGCTCGTTTTACAGGGCAACAACACATGACATTAGCTTGCTAATTATTAGCTATTTAACATGCGAACATGGTGAAACTGATCCCGTAACAGCTGTAGAAGATTCGACAGTTCAGCATTACCTGACTTACTCTTGCCAGCACTGCATGGCGCCTTTAGCCCCAGTAGCGACAAAGGAGAAACAAGGAATGGTGGGGAGGCTGATGGATGACCGCCTACATTCAATGTCGACTGGGCCCGGAGTGAGAATGATGAACTCCCTCTCTACTGCTGTCCTGCATCATTTTCTACATAATAAATGAACAAAATCGACTGTATGACTGAAAGTCGGCTTTGATCAACCATGCCAAGTGCAGTGCCATAGAAGTTTTGCTGTCCTAGAAAACCATAACCGTTCATTCCCACGTCAGGAACATAGTCATAATCATAGTCGTAGTCAGGGTCATGAGATAAGGCAAGCACAACCGTGGAAACAACTGTAAATCTACCAGCTGCTTTTACGGAGAAGAGCCAGTATTCCTAAATACGGTGTAGTATACAAAACAAGAGTGTACAAGAGTACACGAGCTTAGCGCTTGTGTCTGTCGTGTGTGTTCCAATGTTATCCTAAAATTCTGCGCTCGAAATTATAGTTATAGAGTACGTAAGAAATTTTCTTTTTCGGCAATACATTATAAGCAATAGCAAGCATGTTGAAACATTTATTAATAGTCGCATAACTAATCAATTGTACACTTAAAGCTACATATTCGTTGGTTGATTTCCTGGGAGTCGATGGGGTGATTGCCGCAATAAAGCTTGTCATCACTCAAAATATGCCCACTGTTAAGGTTCGACATCTGCCATCGTAGATTTAGTGAAAAATGCACATATATGATATGCGTTACATTCGTGCGGAAAGAGAGAGAGAGAAAACAAGGATAGGAAAAGCTGGGAGGTCAACCAGAACAGTATCCGGTTTGCTACCCTACACTGGGGGTGGGGGAAAGTGGAATAGAACTTTTCTTGAACAGTGATGGAAAAAATATAGGTGCCTTCCTAGCTACCTCAGGCATTCTCCCAGTTTAATTGTGGCCAGAAACATTGTTGAACGGTTTGTCAGGCATGTTCTACGTTTTAGCCTGAGCCCATGACGTACAATCAGTTGTTATCAGCAAAAAAATTTAAAAAGGAGGAGGCCACTAGCTTCAATTCAAGCAAAGGCCGTTTAAAGATGTGTGCCAAGTAGACAAACAAGATGCCATGAAAATTGGAGCTTATTACCAGCACAAAATTTATGCGAAAAATAACTTGTTCGACAATTAAGCAGTTTTCTATGTTCATGTACGTGCGCTGCTTGGACGCATACTGCATCCTTAAGTGACACGCTCAGTGAGAAGAATGGTTGGCATATATTGTAAAAAAGGCCCCGTCCATAAAGAATAACGAGGGCGCTTTACTCTTGTGGGTACCAGTTACTATATGTAAGCGCCCAAGTGAAGTTCCCGCTTTAGCTTACTTCTGCGGTGTCCTCAGAGAATAATGAAGTAATTAGAAACTCGCTTGTTGTTTTCGCTTAGCAAAGCCACGCATACGTTCTAAAAATCTCAAGCAGCGCTCTCAAATTATTCTTTCCGTACATTGAAAACTACAAGGACGAAAATTGTTTGGGGGCCTCCCGTAGAAAGTCTCCCGTATACGTGTCGAAATATTCAACCACAGATGCCTATATATTTTTCAAGAGCGGCGCTTTTTTTGCCTACTTTCCCGGGTTCGAAGTGGCTGTCTGGCTGCTGGGTGTTGGGTTGGTTATCTCGGCGAATATATTTGTGTATACATACACAAAGGTTATATCAAAGTACTAGAAAATGGACGTTTATAACGCTTGCATGCTGATCAAGTACGCGCATCTCTGTTCTGCGTTACAAAATAAAAAATTACCCAAGATTACTATACTCAGTAACGTGAAATTTGAGCTCAGCTCTATAGGTCTTTTCATTTTGGTATATTTGACTGGCGCAGACAATCTGTATCGTGCGGCACGTTGCAAACGGAGCGAAGTGTGACGCGACTGCCTCGCTAATCGGGAGATCGCGACAGGCAGCGCGTTGGTGACACGTGGGCGCGATTCACAGTAGCCGCCGCAGACAGACTTCGGCTAATGCAGCGCGCTGTTTCCATATCTGCTATCGTACGCGCTCGCCGCATGCCATCGGTGAATAGACGACTGCGTGCTCCCCCGGCGCCATCTCGTAGCGGTCGTCGCAAGTCTTGCGCGGCACTACGCTTTTCTGGTCACGCTTTCGCCATACCATCCTCCGCTTTCCGCCTCATGGTTCCACTACGCCCTCCTCTGCGCCTTCCTCCTCACGCCTACTCGCTCTCGCCGATTTTTTCATCCCCGCTGCGCTCCGCGTTCACTCATCTTTCGGTGTGCTCGTTCGCTCGATTACGCCGTAGGACAACGCCGACGCTCGCCACAGGAACGGGCACCTAAGAGCTGCGCTCTAGAAGGACAAGAAAAACTTCCTACATAAAAACTGAACGTGTAATGTCGACTCACAGGCACCTCTTAAGCACACCAATCTAGTAATGGAAGGGAGAATTATATCGACACGTGTACTTGTATATCTCTATCGGGCGACCACGTTTCACCGCCTAACAAACGTTATCGCACAGCGCAGGACGCGCCTGCATGTATCGGAAGTTTCTCGAAAGTTATCGATGGTTCTATCCGCTGTCTGTTTTTACCGACCCTTGTGTTATCTGATTTCATCGCGCGACGCGAATGGTGTAAAACTTTGTGGAAGACACGCGGGTCTCAACGATTAGTCTGGAACGTTCGACGACTCATGTATAAAAGCCGACGCGCTTGACCCGCTGATCAGATTTTGACGATCGCCGACTGTGTTCGCCGTTGTTGCCGTTCTTTAAATTTTTTGTGGGCACAGGTTCGCCCAATAAAAGTTAGTTTCGTCTTTCGCAGTATTGCTACTGTGTTCTTTATACGTCACTACCACGTGGAAATATTTACCAGATTCTTTCATTTACTTTGTTTTTGTTGATTTTGTTATTTGGTTTGTGCCACTGGTGCGTGCGTACGTGCGTGCGCGCCTGTTCTCGGCCAATTGTCCAGAACTGGCACGTGCCATTATGATTGCTACATAAAACCCTAATATATGTTGTCGGCTCACAGACATCTTCAACGCACACCGATGTCTTAGTAGAATGGCGAAATAACTTTTACAGATTCCTTAATTAAAAAAAAAATTCCTTTGATTTAGCCATTCAGTATGTGCCACTAGGCGTGCGTCCTTTCTTGGTCAATCCTCCAAAATTGCTATGTCTCACAATGACACAAGAGGTAAAGAGTTCCTAAATGGAGTCTTTATACGTGTCGTACTTTTCTGTGCATACACATGTTTTCAGAGAGAGAAATAAAACAACTTTACTGACGACATAACGAGGTCGTTAAATTAGCTTGTCGGTATTCACAATTCGTCCCTAGACAAGTGCATCGTCGATCGCCGTCGCCCTTGTCACATCGTTGCATATGCGCTTCACACGGCGCATCCGCCTCATTTGAAGTTTGCATTTAGGCACTGCTCGGGAACGATTCGAAGCATAAACATAAAAATAACATGACAATAAAGTTGTGACCTGTGTGGTATAGATAAAGTTCATAGGAACAGACGTTGCATAGGATAAGGGTAAACAAAATTGTACGCATCACCGTTAGTTCAAAAACAGTTAATTAACCACTTTACTAAAGATTCGCTTTACATAGATTCCAACACGTGCGTTCATTCCGCGTTTTCTTTCCATGAATAATTGTAAACTTTATTTTACTCCTTCTAAAGATGCTTTAGGAGATTTGTCAGTTTGGAGCGCCTTAGCACACCAATGCAGCTGCAACTGCGAAACTAAATTTATTTTTGTTATGTATTTGTGAATTTGAAATGTTAAACAATATACGTATCGCAGTCAAGTTTATTTTTTGTATGTCTCTTCTTTCTTCCAAGTAAAGAGAAAAGCACCCAATCAAGCTGTAGCTTAGCAGTTTTTTGCGCTTCTCCTACCATTCTTCCGTTTCTTGTACAAAATAAATGTTGAAATAAAGTTCAAGTTCAATTTGAAGTAGTCGAGAACATCTCTTTAATGCACGCTTTATCTCCCTACGAAGTTTTGATATGCATGGCTGTTCGCAAACGTATTTTTCTTTCTACAAGCGCCACAACAGACGACAATTAGCAAAATCTTAATTTTCCACGACAGCGCCAAAATGCCGACATTAAGATTTCCACTGCCCCTTTTTCGTAACACAAACTTTATTTCTGCTCAGTTTCTTATAGATCAGTTCCCGATAGTTAAACGACTAAGTGTTGAATACTGCATAGAGCTTCAAAGCAGTATTAAGATAACTCTCGTAATTTACTACAACGTGCCATATAACTATTGACACTTCTAAGTTTACCTGCGCATCGCCCCTTATATGTCCAGCATCCCCGAAAACATCTCTTATGATTATTGCGGCTACCTGCAATGATTCTCTCAATCAATTATTGTTCGGTTAGATGTTTTCGGCGAATATCCTGCACCGCGCCTTGCCGCAATAACAGCTTCGCTGTAAACTGTTTCTTGACGAAGGCAAAACAAAAAGGTAAAAATGAACAAGAAAACTCATGACCGAGACTAACCGGGTTTCCTAAATTTGTTCAAGGACCACAACAGGATACAGTTACTGTCGCGGTGTGCGCAGTGCGCCGCGAACAGGGACGCGGGTATGCAAGCGTGCAGCTAACATTCAACTGCTTTCAACTGCGCTATGCGTGTCCCTCTCTCTCTCTCCTATCGCACTCGTTTATCGCACGCTATCGGCACCGAAGCCCGCATTCCCAACTCGCTCATACCGCTACGCTGGTTAACGTCGGATACTGTTTGCATGTCTCAAACATGGCAGGAGTCCTTTTTGGTTGCACTTTTCGCAAAGTGGTAAGAAGCACTACTGAGTTGCCGTGGTAAGTACATATATTTCAACAACTGCTTCGAATAAAGTGCGTCGCATGCAAGCTTTCTGTCCAAGGTATTTCGTCTGGAGATCCGAACTATGAGTTTTCAGCGTTTACGCTGAAGACAGGTAAATTCGATTCGAAGAGGGTGATTCCACAGACCAAGGATTGCGCTCTGTAGGGTGTCTTTTTTGTTGATGAATCCGCGTCTTCAGTTTGAAATGTACTAATGCTGAAACGACAAAAAAATAAAATATACTTTCGATGCAATGGCGATCCTCCGGTGAACGATGCAAGTTCAATTCTTTTGCTGAACTACCAGAGAAATATTTCGCTTTTGGGAAAAGTAAACAGCTGGTGGCATGTACAGAGTGAACCCGTGATGTTAACACTAAATAAAGTAACCTGAAGAAAACCTGCTACTAGCGTACGCGCAGGTCCGTCGAAAATAAGTTTTAATATATATCAACCCACGATCGCTTTCCCCACATGTTGGAACTCTTAAACTAACGGTCTTGCAGTGAAAACAAGCATTGGAGTCCGAATAAAAACCAGTCGGGTTCTGGCAGTTGTACTATAATGTTTGTGTAGGAGCTGCCATGAACGCAGATACATTAGACCAGAAACATCTGGTTAATGCTGTTCAGTTACTTTGTATTATTTTCAGATTTTTACTCCAGGTATTTGTAACAGAAGGTACTCCTGTTTTATTAGCTTGTAAATGACTAGATTTGTGTTTATCGTCTTTAGGCGATCTATTGTTGATTATTATTCAGTGAGCAAAACCTGGGGAAATTCTGCTTCCAATCTAATATCTAGTTTACATTAGCACAGGTACAGGCGCGCAACTTCTCCAACGTGCATTAAAATGCAGTCTATGAAGATTATCAAGGTTTTCACCGGTAAGAATGAAATTCATGAATAATTTGAATGTAGAGGTAAAGAAAATAACGTCAAAGACATATGCCAATTTGAGCAATTGATGAATGAAGGACAGCCAAGCTGTATAAGCAAGTTCTCATACCCTATGTAGTAATTACTGGGGCTCCGTATGCTAGATGTTCGTAGGGTTGTTTCATCATCAACGCCGCTTGCGTGTTCTCACGAACGTCCTTGCCAGGCTGCCGCTTCGGGGCTCCCGAACACCACCGCACTCCTCATGCCGCTACAACCGCGCAAACTCCTAGTTGACCTGCAACGTAGAGCCGCCAGTGAAACGCAACGTGGCAAGCAAAAGGTATAGATTACTGGCTTTTTGGAAGTTCGTGCATTCGAGTGAGGTATACGCAAGGTAATTTTATTTTATCATCAGTTACCTTTCAAGTTTATAATAGTTATCTTTCAAAGCTGGCGGTTCTTTCAGATTTGATACCGAGCACGCCGCCGCACGTCGTCGGCGCACGAAAATTAATGTGGAAGTCCACTTAACAGCCTTGTGAGAATATATATTTAGGGCTTCTTGAATTCTGAACAAAGTTTATTACCGCAGAAGCTGCCGCCGCTGAGTCCCCGAGGATTAGTGAAACCATGCCACAAATAAGTTTGCAAGCATGTGACATTGAAATGTGCTTTAATCTTAAAATAAGAGCACATTTCCAAGTCATATGGATTGCAAGGCAAGACAAAAGAAATTCTGACAGAAACCATCGAAGATCGTCAATGTCAATCACAGCTTCCTTGTGTGACCCAATCCTTGAATCACAAAACCTTATGTCCTTCAGCAGATACTCGAAGTAGCAGTATGTATCATTGCCAACCATAATGTGAAATAATACCCAGGACAATCTATACCTTCTTGCAATCACAGCGCCCCAGTTAAAACCCCGTGGTAACCCGCATTATTCATAGTATCTTGGCAGCAACTTCGTTGCAATGGCTATGCATCACACGGCCGCGATAGACGCGGAAGGAAGCGTCTGTTGGGAATTGGGTGCTATCGATTTAATGCATTTTACGCTACATACCCTTTGTATCACCTTGATAGGCGTGAAGTTATGACATCTGCACGTATTCACACTGATAGTACCTTCTTCTCTCCCTCTACTTTTATTTTCAACCGTTAACCCCTTTCCCCTGTGTAGAGTAGCGAACCGGTCGTGCGCCTGGTTGACTTCTCTACCTTTTTCTTCTTTTCCTCCTTTTCCTTCTGTTTGACAGATTTATTGCGAGAAATTCGCCAATGAACCCATACCAGCATCAGATACGCAGTACCGTAGTCGTCTTTTCCAGCACACTCCGAGTGACACGTACCGAGTGACCCAAACTAATTGTCTTCTAGGCATTAATTACCACTAAGATGCAAAAAAAGCTTTCGTATTAATATAACTGAAAGTATAGTTTTTATTTCTTTGAAAAGCCGTGTAGCCAATAGCACACACGCAAACAATTATGCTTCCGTATAGTCTATCTTACGGTGAAGCTGTTGGCCTCTATTTGGCTAGAATTTTTCGTGGCATACCCCCCCCCCCCGCCCTCGCCCCCCCCCCCTCGCAACAAAGCTCCACCTGGAATAAGGGTTTGTGTTTGAGTTTCCGCGTAACTAAATTATGTTTTCTCGTATATTCGCATTACAATCCGATGATATCATGTCTGCAGGTTGTGTATAAGTCGTACTTAACGAATGTTTTGACGCATTTTACTTTGAGAACTTAAAGTAGTTCAATAATGCCCTCGCGCTAGGCAGAGGGCCTACAAGAATGAGGATGTAAGCTGTGCTAATGATACCGCCACTGCTACGTCTCAAAAGAGCGATGAGAATTTTTTTGACGCTTTCCACGAGGCCGTCCTTTCATCAGCGCGCGCCCAGACAGCGACGGGGCCCGAATAGACTGACGCGCAAACAAAGGAGCTCACTTCGAGGCAACAACAGCAGCCGCACTCTGTGGAAGCCGTAAATACCGCGAAGGCCACTCTACTTGAACCTGACCTTGACAAAGTGACCGTCACGAAGAGCCCCCTATTCATGAAAAGGGCCAATGTCGAGGACTTCTGTGCGAAAGGCGTTGATGTCAGCTTCCCACATTGCCACGTCGTCACCTCGTACGCAGGGACGATCGCGATAACAGATGAATATTTCAAACATACTGACTAATGTGTAGCAATGTAAAATATTAAGATCATCACCCTTCAATTGTGGCACTTGTATGATTACGCTATCGTCTAAGCATGAAAGAAGCTTTTCGCTGTGTTTTACTGAGATAGTGTATCAGTATCACAGAAGGCCATGTGACACTAACAGGATACCTATAGCATCTGTGCATGCTATGTTCGTTTGTACGCAGACAGTTTGGAAGCTCAAGGTTGCTCTCTTTTTTTTTCTTCACGGCCATGAAGCAATAATGAAAAAACTTTTGAGCACAGCACAGCGTGGCAGCCCACATTTATTGCTACAGCAGCACCAGGAATGATGCAAATAGTCACAAATTTTGAACGTTCATGTACAATATGTCTAAATACAAATACATATAAGCTTTAGACTCTCATAAAGAAGACGATCTCAGCCGGATTGAGGACACAATCATGTATGCTTGCGGCCAGTATGTCAGTTGTTAATTCTCTGATCTCCAGTGGAGCCTACAAGAACAGAATAGTAATCTTAAGATCTTATCTTTACTTGTTTACGTTGCACTGCAAACAGCTATCAACATGCAATGAAAGATACATAAAATAACTACAAACAGATAAAATATTGCCACAGAACATATAATTAAACACGCAAAATGTAAGCATGTTCTATCAAAGAAATTACGGTAACAATAAAAATTCAAGGTTACACATTTGAAAAAAATATTAATCAATTCAAACTAATAATGCAAACTAATTCCCAAGTCAGTTCCCCCTCCACTCCAGTACAAAAAACAACAGCGCAAGAATCGGACAGTTTAACAGTAAAAACTCGATATCAAGTGATTACAAACTGAATTACTGTAATTATTATTCTTTAATTAACGATAATTTACAATTATTTAGTAAATAAATGATCATATCAGCACAAAACACCAGTTCCGTGCATGAGGTCTAATGCTGTGCGTACGCACATAACTGCAACATATACTCGAGCTTTAAGAATAACCACCACAGTGACTCATAGAGATTTTTAAAGAAATGTGTTTACGAAGGGAGCAAATAGTGCGTTTCAATAAAATTGAGTAGCGTAAGCATGAGCATGAATTGACGGTGAAATATACGACAAACACACACACAGACACACCAGAAAATAAATAATTGAACAAGAAGCATTGCTTACCTGGGTCAGATTTATTGCTGTCTTCAGTATTCGTTACAGCAGCCACAACATCAGCGATGCTCACCACTCTCGCGTAAGCGAAGAACATTTACCATTGACCATCGGCAATGCGGCTCCTTGCAACGGCCTCGCAGCGTGCCAAACATATCGATGCTCCACGGCTGCAATGCTTCTTTTCAGTGGCTATTTCACTTTTAGGAGTCTTTTTGGTAACTGTACCACGCGTCACGAGCGACACAGAGACACAATATGCTTGGTAAGCGCACGCCACGAAATTGGAGGGTGTTAAAACGTGGTTAAGGCAACGAAACAAAGCGCGACATCACCGTTACAAGAAGACCACATCGGCGATGCTCTTCCCGGCATGCTTCTTGAGAGCTACACAACGCAGAGGAGATATGACTGCGCTCATTTTTGGCTGAAGCTGAAGCGCGTTAGATTATGGCTTCCATCTATAGAGCGCAAATAAAAACAATAATCAAGCTACAGTTCCGCCAGAGTGTCACATAACAGTATATCAAGATTCTAATATTCTATAGTTTAAAGATGTTGCTGTTCATCTGTATTTGTACATTTTCTCGCTGCTCATTTGGCCGGCCGCCATCGTGGCCTCATAAAGTGAGCGTCCGTTCATCTCTCTACGAGAACTCACTGGAGCGGCTGTCGCCCGCTGTTATGTGAATGTAGCGGCGTCACTATCGCGCGTTAGCGAGCGGTCGAAAGTGGTTCGTGTCTGGCGTTCTCTATAAGGAACCCGATATTTGCTGGAGTTTAGGAACCACCCCCTATTATGCGTTAGGAGGGCAAAAGATTAAAAAATATAGAGCGGCATATTACATTCTGTTGCAGTGTACAAAACATTTTTCTCCCCTACAGAATAGTTATTTGGACTGCTCGACGCTTTCATTCTGTCGGTCGTTGAGCATTTACAGTATTCCAGAGTGCACTCGCCCGTGCCCTTAAGTGTGCGTCCTCCTGTCAAAGGGTGTCGCGTTTCAGGAGACGATATACAAACACGACTAAAGGAAGCACTGATTCTCAAAGAAATAAAAAGATTATCGGGGACAAATGTATATTCAACCACTATAAGGCACCTGTGTTAAGTTTTTGTGCAGGTAGGTTCTATACCACAACGTAAGATGCCTGCAGTGGTGGCGGCAGGCTTTCCACCACACTGAACCGTAGTTATAATTTATGCCACAGCATCGTTCGCCACAATATTCTCCGATGTATGTTTAATTTTTCTCTGCCTTGCTTTTACCTTATAATGGCACGTATGCAGTACATAAATTTGGTCACTGAATTGCTGCTGGTTGACTTTCGCATGCGTTCGTGCAAGATTTAACTTTTTTTATATATACTTCGAAAACAACGATTTCGACTGACACCAATAACATCCTAATTTAGTCGAACCTGCCTCCGTGCGGCGGCCGCAGACCATATTTTACACGTTAGTCCTGGCTGAAAATATCGTATCGATAGCAATGCGACACCGCAATCAGCAAACTTCCAATCCATACAATAGGTCCCCTGAGCCACGAACTACAACCTTCTTTTTATAAGTTACAATCTAAAGGTTACGAGACATTTGGCATTGCAGTAACATTTAAAAATAGTATACTTCGACACATTTAACCTCGAGCCGCGGCGGAAATTAACAAAAACACGAATATCAAGTTGTTTTAGTAACCTAGTAACCTTTATGTTATCCGTTACTTGCAACTAAAGGTAAACTTAAACGTTACCGCGCTAAGAGTGTATATATGTTTTCATTTCGCCATATATTGGCTAGAGTAAACAGTGTGTCTCGTTCGGTTCGTTTCAAACGGAGCGAAGTGTGGCACGAGTGCCTCGCTAATCGGGGGTTCGAAAGCGGCAGCGCGTGGGTGACACGTGGACGCGATTCACAGCAGCCGCCGCAGACAAACCTCCGCTCATGTAGCACTTGGTTTCAATATAGACGACGCGCGCATCTCTGGCGCCATCTCGTAGTCATTGTCTCCGCACAGCCCGTCTTGTGCGGCACTACGCTTTTCTTCTCCAGCTTTCGCCATACATTCCTCCTGTGCTTTCCGCCTCATGGTTCAGCTGCACCCTTCTCCACCGCTCGCCTCCTCACGCTCTCTTCGGTATCACCCTCTTTCATCTCCCGCGGCGTTCTGCGTTCGCTTTCATCGTTCGCTGTGCTCGTTCGCTAGGTTACAAAGTACGACGCCTAAACGCAGCACTCTAAAGGACTTGGACTGGTGGTCGACGCCGGTGATGTGCGCCAGGACACATAGCAATAGTAAGGTGTCCTTGGCGCGAGCTGGCCACCAAGGTCTGATCCAAATCCACAAGCATTTCATACTAAAGCTGGGAAACTGGCTGCCGATTTGGTGCAGGCCGACGCACTACCACAGTTTTTGGTAAATCGTCCGGCTATTGGTACTTTTGCAGGTCGAACATATCTGTTGCAAGTTCTGATACTCGTCTTCGGTGCAGCATTAGTCACGTATATCCCTCTACTTCTGATGGTCATCCTCCACACGACAATCTATGTCGCTTTTTGTGTCATCGCGGCAATATAGAATTAGCGCCTTAGCTAATGTTGACAATGACGACGGAAATATACAAAGGAGTGGCAGGCACATGCCAGCAAGCTCCTTCCTTTAAACTTTATAAGATGTTTAAATATTTAAACAGCCTTAGACACTGATCTGCGTTATTTGCAATAACAAGTTCGTTTCATTGAATGCTTCTCCTTCATTTGCACCACAGATCTTATCGCCGTCTCTTCCTGTACTCCACCACGGATTCCTTTGTTTTCCCTGCTGTCCATAAATACTATCGTTTGGGTGAACCTAACCATTACACATTCATCGCTGGATAGATAAACTGCGAAGAATGTGGTGTGAGGCGGCGTCGCGGAGCTGAGACGCTGAAAAGAGTTACCCAGACATCTATGGCTGTAGACAGTGAAAGCAATAATTGTGCTTATTCAAAGTGATTGCAAATTTCATCCGTCATATCTGCGCACTGTGCGAGACTCACAAAAGCAAACATAACTATGCATCAGTTCCTACTGCTACAGATTAGTCAGGTAAGCGTATTTCAGAAAAAATAGGAAATTATATCCAATAAACACATTCCTTAAAACAAAGTTGCGTTACTGAAGGAAGCAGCAAAATAATGAAAATCGTACTCCAATATAAAATGACTTGATAAATATTTTTTAGTTTGTAGATGAAGCATAAAAAAACACATATGAGGTATCCAAGGGAATGTCTTTGGGCAAAAGTAGATAAACAAAGTAGTTCAAAAATTAACCGCATCATAAAAAGAAAACAAATCTGCCAAGAAAAAAATGTAAATAATGATTTAAACAAATACCGTTATTCAAATGACACTCGCCCGCTCCGTTCGGGCTTATTCAAGACCGGAGGTGTCTAAATTCGCAATCTCTCTACGCACGGACTCAGAAGCGTGACTCTTTAAAGAATCCGCAGCTCGCATGTTGCACTATGCATGCAAAGCAAGCAAACCTTCTTTCTGGATGGATGTTCTACTTCCTGCTTCGATGTTTGCTTCCCACCCAACAGCGACGTTCTGTATTTCCGCACGTGTAGTTCTGCATGGGGAAAAATTCATACACGAAGAAATATGATTTTCTTTGTCGATACGGAACGCTTATTGTCGCGAAGAACGTTCAAAGCTTTTTTTTGTCGTTCAGATATACATTTGCTGGAAGCTAGACTATGTTTTCAAATGCCTCACTCGATCTCCAATTGACGTTTCTCACAAAATGCGAGGCTCTTCCGCTATATGCAAAAAGCGAGTCGGCGACGTTTTCCTCCAGCAGTAGCGTGCCTTTCCGGGAACAAAATAATATGTGAGCTTGTATAAAATCGCATAGGAGGGCAATTACACTTAGCCATCAGAAGAATCGAAGCCCTCACGAAGAAACTTTCTCGCCAATATCTCCCTCATGGCCGACCTTTCTATTGGATGACTCGGACTGTCACACAGCTGTGTCGATACTATGAATACGTTATGGATATAGCGTTCTAGAAACCAATGGCAAATGAAATCAGTGTTAACGAGGATACCGGCCACTTTCTACGAGCAAATGTCCCCTCGTTGGGAGGCGATAGCTCGGAAATAATATCTGAAAAGACACTGTGTTATACCAGCAACCAGAAATATAATAGGATTTTTCTCGACCCGCCCAGAGTAGCCTACAGACGCAACAATAATTTAAAGAATATTTTTGTCCATACAAAGACGAAGACGAAGTTAAGAACCAGTCCCTGAGGCCGCCCCAGGTGCTCTACATGCAAATATATTCAATCTGCTTCTACAGTAAAAAGTACAGCGTCGAATTACTCACACAAGGTAACTTCGAGTTTCAGCTGCACATCAAGCAACGTAGTTTATTGTCTAGAATCTGCCGCTTGTAGCAAACAGATTAGATTATGGGGTTTTACGTGCCAAAACCACTTTCTGATTATGAGGCACGCCGTAGTGGAGGACTCCGGAAATTTCGACCACCTGGGGTTCTTTGACGTGCACCTAAATCTAAGTACACGGGTGTTTGCGCATTTCGCCCCCATCGAAATGCGGCCGCCGTGGCCTGTAGCAAACAATACATACGTGAGACTGAACAAGAAATTCATAAGAGACTCAATGGTCACCACGCAGATACAAAACACAATGTACCTAAAGCCGTAGCCCGCCATTTCAGTGAACATGGTCATATATTCGACAAAGCAAGGCTCTATGTACTACCGACAAATTTCCGTTCATCTCGCGATAAGAAATATACGGAATAATACATCATACACAAGTTCAAAAGCCTACACCCGACAAGTATTAATTTGGTACGTGGCAAATTAGAATCTTTAAACCTGTAACTTAAATCTGAAATTCTGATATCATCAACCAAGGCACAAAACACATTGTTCCACCAGCTAACATTGATTCTTAAGCTCGCATATTCCTCCATTTCTACTTTTCCCCTGCCTACTACTCAATTTAATATACTCTTTCATGTTTTTACGTTTATATCAATTGTACGACCCCCTTTCCCATTACACCTGCCCCCACCCGCTTTTACTCATGTCACTCTCCTACTTGTTATTCCGGTTTCGGTTTCCCCCTTTCTTGTTTCTTTTTCTTTTTGTCTATATTTTAATTTATTTTTTGAAACACCCTCACCAACACATTTTAAAGTCGCAGACGCCAGGATACCTTTTTCGGCGCCTCAGCCACACAGGGCATCGCCCCTTCTGTATACCGCCGTGATGACGCCTACGTTGAGCTCCTGGGGTAGGAGGAGAGGAGACAAAGGAGAGGAAAGACAGGGAGGTTAGCCAGTGTAAGTACCGGCTGGCTACCCTGCGCTGGGGAAAGGGGTAAAGGGAATAAAAAGAGAAAGAAGAAGAAGAGAAAAAAATGGAAAAAAAGAAAATTCACACAGTAACGCGAAACTACGCGCTACAACGTTCAAAGGCGGTCGAAAAATTGGCATGTCCTTAAAAACTTCAACAAAGCCCTTAAGGCCTTGAGTGCCGAAGCCCGTCTGGACCAATGTCTTAGAGCTTTTTCCTCTGTAAAGGGGCGATCGTCCAGTTTTGCGAGAGCGGTCACGAGCACTTTTCTTCGCACTTTGTATGGGGTAACGTCCTTTGAAAGACCATGCCGTTGCCTTCCAGCTACCCCATGCTCTACACCCCAGACCCCTTGTCGCCATCTTAACTCCTTCAATATTACCCGACGCATTGCTGCTACGCTCCTCAAGTCATTCCTTCAACTGATGTCTTTTTGAGTCTTTTCTGTTACTCGCGCATTGACCGCCTGACCGTTTCTTCTAAAGTCACAAAAACATGGCAATTATTAAGCTCCTTTAAGAACAAGCAACCAAATGACATGTACTTCTAATAACTATATTGACGTACACAGTGCTATTACGTATAGTAGATATTTTTCAGAACTCTATCACTATGTATGCTTCTTATTTTATTCTGTCCCCATTTGCCGATAACTGTAAAATAGCCGAAACCGAAGAAATTCCAGCAGGCTAGACTCGCGTTTCTTGCAAGGCTGAAATGAGATGGGGATCCGAGGGTGTACTGAGAACGTTATAAAGGTCCTCCTTTTGTAAGTGAACAAAAGAGTTGAACTCTTTTGTTTATATGCTTATGGCAGTCTACATCACGGCCGCTGGTGTGTGTTTGGGACTTTGTTAACAATTATTGTGGTGCAACTTAATTTGCCTTTTATTTTTATTTGTTCATAGCTGTATAGGACTGTGTGCTGTGGATTTCTAACCCTATGACATGGTTTCTTTTCATTTTTCCTACACATCTTTCTTATATTGTTGTTACCGTTATGTGAAAAAGAGTAGCCGTCACTATTATAAGGCGACTACTTCTCTCTCTTTTATTTTCATTTCAATAACGAAAAAAAAGTTGACCTGGCTTCTGACAATACAACGTCCATAGTGATGTTCAACGTGATAGTTAAACATATCGTTACGGCGCTCTGATCGATGCCCCATGAATACGCTAACCAAATGTAAAACTTCAATAGAATTCCTGATGCTGCTAATAATGCTTGTCAAGCAGCTTGAGGTAACTGAACCTAATCGATGCGCTATAGTCGACATGAAACATATAGAACATTTGGGGTTATATCTGACGATCTTTTTTCATGTCACAAATTATACACTAACACAAGGTCGCCATTCGATAACTGAAAAAGACGCAGATACCCTTCGAATCTTTTGACCCCTAAAGACTACAAATACGCTCTTCTATGAAGCATCGCATCAATGCTTCATAGCAGTGCTTCATAGCACAGCCTGTTTCAACCCCATAATGATCGCCGGAGGTTTCAGTGTCGTTGTTATAAAGTGCAAGGGCGGTCTTTGTGACGTACATCTAGGGTAGTTTTGAGACTGACATTGTCGGTGATTCGAAACTCTCCGCAGGTACATCGGCAACATTTTTATCGATGAACGTTATATATTTATCACAGGAAACAGACCCTCGTTTTATACATGTGACTGGCACGGTCCACAAAACAGCGCAGTAATAAAAATGTACGTCACTTAGCTCCGTATGACATTCTTGATCTCTCAGCGTCATCTGCCCATTCCCAAGCGAAATCTGAAGTAGTAGAGCAAGCCTCGTAACGTAGACTCCAGTGCCGCCTCATTTTGAAGCCTAGTATAGAGGTGATGTTGTGGAATGATGGTAATAAATAGAGAAAGAGGACTGTAGTGCACCGCACTTACATCACTACAATTCCTTCTGGAGTTCATTCCGGCTGTACTAGTCAAAAATGTCGCTTATAACAACATATATGACGGCAGAGCTTGCTGTACGGTGTGCTGTTATACCAACACATCTTACAAGAGCGACCACGAAAATGTGTCATATTTTGCGACTTAAAGGCCGTCCTTCGTGCCTTGTAGTTTTTCCTACGCCAAAACATTCACGAGTAACTGGTACAAGAGATAAGAAATGATCACCATCCAGCTCGTAAAAATACGTACGACATAATATTTCACTGGTTTTCAGGAGGTACCGGTATTACTGGTAAATACTTCACCGATGAGGCGGCCCGGTCCGCCCATGAAGCGACCCGGGCGGTTCAGATCCCCCTATCAAGAACCTATGCTGCAAGGAGACTTTATTTCCTGGCTTTGATTATCACGTACACTTATCGGTCGCCTTCTAATTGCCCGAAGTGTCGCCTACATAAGCTTGATCATTCCTTAAAGCTGCGACTGCCATGAAAAATTTCCCGCTCCAATGCAACGTTGGTGTATGTAACCTCTGGATTGGGGTTCCATTAATTAAAGGATACTGATTCCTCATTTGAATGTCTGACACACTTACTTTCAACTCCTGCGTAATCGAGTATATATTGAAGACCTCCTGGGATTATGCTCTCGTTATGACGTCAAGCGCCGCCCTCTCTGGGCAGCATTCAACCACCAGAAGCCAAGAATTTTGGACCAAGGCCGTGCGCGGCGTCGGCGCAAGAAGCAACGTTGCTCTTGCCACAGTATTTTAAGTCGACAAGCCTCTGCGACTGTTTGTACACTTGCGGTGCTCCTTCAGTAGTGCGCGCGACTTGTGATATCTGTCTTCCCTTATTTTTCCCTTTTCAACCGGTTACTACTTTCCCCGGTGTCTGGTAGTAAAATAGACGCGCGTCCGCTTAACCTCCCCACCTTCCTCTCCCTTTCCAGTTCTCTCTCTCTCTCTCTGTCTTCTGGATTTAATATGATAGACGGGCTTGAGTGACAACGCATTGATGGCGGTTAAATTATACTAGCAGCGGCCGAGAAGAGCTGCATGGTGCCGTGAGCGGCGATCATAATTTATAGCTCACTGGAAAATAACTGACACTAGCTCAGACATACAGATATACAGATCATCCAGAATGATTTTATGCAAGATCCTTCGCGAATGTTTGTTCGTTTGAGCATTTATTCCTATCGGATGAAGCTTGCCGATGTATTTTAGTTCTCTATTTCCGTCGGCGATTTTCTTGTTTACCGTTCTGTCTCCCCTTACCTTTTCTCTAGTTCAGGGTAGCAAATTGGATTCTTATCTCCCGGTTAACCTCTCCGCCTTTCGCACCTCCTTTCTCTTTATTTCTCTGAATATCCATCTTTTATTTGTGCCATCAATGTGATAATTAGGCTGCAGTTGACGACCCGCCGTTTCTGAAACATTGTGGGAAATAACTACATCCCTGCTGTTTCCCGAGTGCGCAGAAATATGCAATTTTCGAGTATGGGTACTTCATATTACTAGACGCGCACTAAAGAGCAGCTTAAATGTATTTAGTTGGATGTTCACTTTCAAGTTCTTATAAGTAAACTTGTGTGTTGTCGCATGTGAAGAAAAGAAAGGAGGATTTTTGCAATCTAAACAAAGGCACTACTTGCTCGCGGCACGCATATTGTTTTTCATATGTCTTTTGGCTGGATGAGACGATCCACGTAAACCGCGTTCGCCAAATAAGACAGATATGCTATTAAAAACTTTATTACGTCCTTAGGCGCTCAATCTAAAATGAGTGTTCATGAAGAGATGAGAGAGAGCTCAAGACGCTTCTTATATGGGATCCCGAACAGGAAATCTGCTGCAATAGAAAGGCGAACCATCATTGGCGAGATAGCCGTGTGAATATGAACTGTGAAAAAGAAAAAACAATATTATCAGAGCTGCCGTCCTGTGAAAAAAGGTGAAATAGGGGCTGAGACACATGAAAAATGTAAAAGCCATTGAGTTCACTTGGAGTGCAGCCACTGGTCGTACGCAATGTTTGCCAAAACTGCGCTCCAGAAATCTTTAAGAGGATAGCCAATGTTTCGTTTACCTTTAGCGGCACTGATTTCCTCATCACATTGTTTTGTAAAGAAGGCTGAAAGCAAATTAATATAAAAATGCGTTATTTGCTGTAATCCCAACTAACACACGCTTATTTCAACCGTAAGCGCCGCTGCCTCCACTGTGCTTGCCACTTACGTTTGTGTACGTGTTCAATCAACACAAAAACTTCGGAAACTTGGCTTCTGACTGATAGAACCAGGTAATCCGTACCCTGCTGGTCATTGCCAACTGCTGCACGCCCTCTCTCTCTCCTTCTCTCTTCAATTCCAATGCATTTAGGTAAACACATAGCTTTTCCATTACCAGAACTGCGCCCTACCTTGGTTCCCGCGTCGCACGGGCTTGGTCTTCAGGTAGGCTGTGTGCTCTACAATGCGATGATCCACAAGGCTAATCTCGGCACACGCGAAGGAATACACTCCCCTATTTCCTGCCAACATTCTCGTTCACACGAAGCCACCGATATTTACCCCGCGCCGTACCATATATACGTTGGGAGCCCGGTCTGGCGGAGGCAAGGAATACACGTTCTGACTGCTTGTGAACGGAGAGTCGAGTGGCTTTATTCAAAAGTAAAAGCACCTTTGCCGTGTGGCTGTGGTGGCCCGCGAGTCGGGCAGCCACCTCGGTTCCAAGAAAGAGCAGGGGGCATTGACCCCCACGGCGACGTGAATTGGATTTCCGGGGCATGGGGAATGACCCCTGCGGTGGGGCACGGCGAAGTGACGGACGGTCGCTACATATATACAGACGCATTGCCTGCTTGGTTTTAATGATTATCTTTCTAGGCTTCCCGCAGCTTTAGGAACTCTCCGCCTGATCAATTTTTGTTTCTTGTGATCTCCTGTTGAGCCTTCATCATCTTTTCTGTTGGTGCTAGTTTGTAAAGCTCATCAGTTCGACTTCAAGTTAAGCACGGTCTAGTTAGTCCATTGATTCCTGTAGATGGAGCAGTGACTTCCCGCTTCATTTATCATACTCTCCTCGTCTCCTGAACAAAGCGGGTTCGGTTTCCGCGGATGCGGACACTGCAGCGCCGGCGGGTACAGAACAGGGCGCCGCACTACCCTACCTCCCAACATCTGGCCAGCTCGGGGCAGCTCTACGTGTCAGGTGGCCTGAGATGCTTCATGGACGAACAATAGCCTTCCTGTAAAGTTTTCGATTTACCCTATGTTCAGAAATGGAGAGGGACAATTATCGGGCGCATTAACTGCAGGCACGTTCAATCACTCCCTCTAAACTGTTCGGAGTCGATCTTTGTTGACTAGTAACTGCACTACGTATTGTTAATCCCCCAGGAACAGGTGCTACAGTTAAAAATGTTTAATTGATGCTCTCTCTTTTTATTGGCGTATCAGGAAGTATATCTTGAGCTGACACTTGGTTGTGTAGTGCAATTAACAGTGCTCGTCAGACACGTAAAATAGTAAGGAAACCAATGAAAGGAATACGTAGGTAAAGATTGTGAGGTAATGCGGAATCGGTATGGTAATTAGCAGATAAATATGCATTCCTCTGCTTGATAAAGGACGTTGCGGGCAAGAAGGACTTTTACGCCTTAAGGAAACTGCTCAGAAAATGAGAAGCTAACGTTTAATTTCACCTGACATGAGTAAATGTTTGCTTAGCACCTTTTTGTCTTTATACCATGCAGTACCATGTACTTAGTTGTCGATAAACAAATATTGGACGATTGTAGATACCAAACTTGAATGGAGATATTTTCCATCCTTGTTGAAGGCTTCAACTTCGCGTTAAAATTTTCCTACGTCCACCACCAACGAATTGTCAAATGAGATATCTATTAGTTAATAAGCTTTATTTGGTCGACCAGATTTTCACCAGCATTCAAGCGTGTAACTCAGCTAAGCGGTACATTTGCACATCGACAGTGATGAATGCGTCGAAACTAGTGCAAAAAGGGCAACTACTATATACCGCATACAATCGCCTCTGGTACTCAAGTCTAAAACGTTCGTGCTACCTCGTATTGAATCCACTAGCCACCACTAATAAGGAATGTTCTGATAACGGAATGTACGGCGAACACCTTGCCCTATGCATAAAGCTGCTGACTTATCTATTCCTTTGCAATCCTAATTGTGACGCGCACGCTTTCTAGACATGCACCAGTGCAGCGAGAGTTATAATGCACTACAGTAAGCAGAATAAATTGCTTCGGCTCGTTTTTATGACACATAGGGTTTTATGCTGACGTTTAGCTGACGACACAGGAAAAATCACTTATTGTAATTTTAGAACTAGACAATCCATATAAGAGAACTATTTCCCGCCATATTCTCTTTCCTTGCAGTATATATATATATATATATATATATATATATAATATATTTATATATATTGCAAAGTAATAAAAGCGAGGAGACATCGGCATATACCAGTTGACTCATTGCGGTTGAATTCCTCAATAGCCAAGGTCCATTTCTGGATTTGGGGCACCATGTAGCCCGCAATTAAAGCCTGTAAAAGTCTCGATTACAATTCGTCTGACGTGAAGTACAACAGATGCCCGGGTTACTGTCAACACTCCCTACGAACACGGAATCTCGTCGCTGCCAAAGGCTTCTTCAGCTACTGGTTTCTTCAACTACCCAGAAAGTGCAGAGAGCGCGTGTAAACACATTTCAAAAGGCCCTTTCATCACCCACCTAGGAGCGAGTACTCAAGAAATGCGATCTGCGCCAACTTTACTAACGGAAAAATACAGGTGGCTCTCTTCTGAACTCTGTCAAGTTTGATCGCTTTTAGAATAAATACGCGTTTTTCGAAGCCTTGGTCGATATATGCGCTTCGATCTTCACTTCCTGGATCTTTCCGTCGAATCGAATGGTCTTGTTTTCTAAACAGGCTTATGGTATCTGAGGGTTTCTAGATGCTGCGAACCCTTTTACACTCGATTGAATATTCGCCCGCCTGACTGCTGTCGTGGCTAGGAAATATCGCGCTCGTATTGAGGTGAGTAAACATTTCGGGAGCTGTGAATTAAAGACAAACATGAGGTATTCACAGAAGTCTGCTCTATAAGAAGGGCTTTCACGAAGCAAGGATGTCGTGCTCGGTATAAACGCCACTGGTGTTCCAGATTTCTTTTTCTCGTGCTGTGGTTTGAATTTTACGGGACACTTATAATTCAGTTTCAGTTTGCAGGGCATGAAAGCACGTAACACAAGGCTGTGTAAACAACGTTCCTTTCTTTTTCTGCTACGTGGGTGTTTCTTTAGAAAGCAAAATTTATATATTGAACGCTTAGGATTATTTTGAATATCTGATGTTATTTACCATGCACCAAAGCACGCTATACGAGTGTTCAAGGATAACCCCCCCCCCCCCCCCCTAAAAACGCGGTCACTAGTGCCAGGAATCGACACCACTACCGCACATCTTGTTTTACGATAAGACTAATATGAGTGCTAAATCTGGTTCCGACTTTATCGAATAATTTTTCATCTAATGTATTTTGTTTGTCTGAAGTGTTATGTTTCTTTTCCTCATCTTCTTAAATACTTGAAAGTGTTTAAGCCCGTCACAGCTGCTGGAATGGGTGGCTGTTGTAATTTTTGCGTATTCATATTTTCTTCCGAGAGTTTCATATTCATATTTTCTTCCACTACCTATGGGAGACAAAACAGCCGTATCCTCACAAGTTACGTCCCAGAAATTCTTATGAGGGTGTGATCGAACACACTAGAACTAGACAATCTCTTAACGAGAAGCAATTTTCGATGGTTGTGCCAATCTATTAAGGCGGAAGCCTTTAATGGCTCATTGTCAAGGTCATCTGCCGTTAGCAGAAACTTTCACAGCTTTCCGGCCTCCTGATCGGTCTCCTCTGTGTCGTGACGCCGCTGTCGTTAGGCTGAGGTGCGCGCCTCCTGATTGGCTCGCGTGCGTGACGTCACTGTCGTCAAGTGCGGGTGTCGGGGTGGTTCGGCGCCGCGCGAGATGGCTCATCACGTCGGCACGCATGGCGGCCGTGTGTTCGACGGTGCGCCCTGACGTCACTGTCGTCAGGCGCTTGAGGTGGCCTCCCGATTGGGCGCTGTGTGGCCTGACGTCACTGTCGCGAGGCACGTGTGGCTACCGTCTGCTTGGGCGGCGGCGGTGGCGGCAGTTTACTTTGCGGTATCGTGTGGGAAGGATGCCTCATCTCGTCGAACCAGTGTCTCCCAACACGCGACGTGCGGCAGCCGCTGGACGCAAGCGGCGCTCAAGAGAGGCTGCGCGTATACGTCGCATGCATCAGTGCGGCGAGGCGCGTCCGACACCACAGAGTCCAGAGACGCGACGGGCCAACGCAAAAGAGGCAATGCGTTTGAAGCGACTCGCTCCATCTCCGGGTACCAAGGCAAATAAAGCTCGGAAGCGCCGTGACCCCCACCTCCCTTATGCTCAAGTCGGATACCCCGCCCAGCAAAGCCACTACCAACCATGGGAGTTGTCTAGACCTCGCCTTCAGCACTCGCAGTAGTGTGACCAACCTTGACTACATATCTGTTCACTTCAGTGATCATGAAGCAGCTATCCTGGATGTGGGCCCAATAAAGCACAAAAAGTTCACCTGCCATGATTTGCAAGCCGACATCCTCCCAGTTGACAGCTTTGAAATGATGGACTCAGAAGACGTCGAAACGATATACATAGGCGTAAACGACGTTGCAGGCATTTAATAAACAAACAAACATTCACATAACAGTGTACGAGTTGTGTGCCTCCGTGGTGTTTCCGACGCAACAAATCGCTATTGGCAATGGTGTCAGGCTTCCGCCCTTCACACTTTAGTCTCGACAAAGTCTCTTCCGTTTTTTTCCCTCAAATGAGCAATGAACCCTTGGCAGTCGAAGATCGTTCGTAGGACACCATCTTTCGTGAACCTTTGAGGTTGAATATGAGCTGTACTGACATGCATTTCAGGCCTTTTGTTGTATTGCGAGGTTAATAACCTCTTCATAGATATATTTGTACCGCTGGTATCTCGCCATGGCATCAGGGGAGGTGAACAAATGCTAAAGACGGAACTCTTGCGAATACTCTCGTCGACGGTAGAAGACTAGTCTCTAGAAGAGCCGCACCCGGAACTGAATGGGACTAACGCCGAGAATGAAGATGATGAATAAATTTGTAATTGAGGTCACGGTTTAAAGACAGTTTCGTCATTTTGACTCTGAGATTATTGTATTAATTCAGTTTATGAGTAGAAGGGAAATATACCTCAGTGAAGCTTTAGAATAGTAAGCTGTTGGGCTAGTTGTTCTCACATGATTTTTTGCAAAGGGGAGCGCATAAGCATCTTTCCTGTCTAGGTCTCCTTTTTTCCGCAATGCTTCTGTGCTCCCTTTGCGAAAAATTACACCTTAGTGAACTGCATACAGGTGTGTTCATTTGCAGCTGGATGTGGCACAGAGTTGGAATCAGCTCTAATTTTGCATGGATGAAGGCAGCAGAAAGATAATGAGATGGTAAGCAGCATACATAAATTAAAGAAAAAAAGGGCGCCCTTCTTGAAACATTGCTTAGAATGTGTTGCATATGACACAACACAAAATTAGTTATCCGATAGTTCAAGAATACTATGACTTCCTTATGAAACAATGTTGGTGCAAGAGTAAAAAGCGCCGACACGGGACATTCGCACTTAATTTAGAGCTATGACGCGGACAACAAAAATAACCGTAGCCTGTGGCACATTCTTTACCTAGATTTTTACCTGAGTTGCTGTATGTTCTAAAACGCACGTGCGTTCATGTTCTATTTGATGCTTCCTCCGCTCTGTACCATTAGGCATATGCATATACGCTCCAAGAGGTTCCAGGCCTATTTGCTGTGGCAATCACGAGGTCGCAGGATCGAATCCCGAAATCCCTGCCACGGCGGCCGCATTTAGATCGGGGCGAAATGCGAAAACACCCGCGTACTTATATTTAGGCGCACGTTCAAGAACTTCAGGTGGCCCAAATTTCCAGAGTCCCCCACTACGGTGTGCCTCATAATCAGATCGTGGTTCCGGCACGTAAAACCCCGTAATTTCTTTTTTTATTTGCTGTGTTCAGCAATTTCTTCGTTAAGGAAAATAAAGCTTTTTCAGTTGTTTATGCACAGAGTTCATTCCGCATGAAACGCTCGCCAATCAAAGTGCAGCGCAAAGAAAAATAAAAATACAAATTCACGCGTAAACTCCTCTGGGAGTTATCTGAATACACATAATTGTTCCACTTGCTCCTCTCCATGCAGCCCGGTATCGCGATCAATGTTATTAAACTTCATCAGACCAGTATAAATCTTTATCAACCCTTACCGGCTGTCATCAGCCTTATCAATCAAGATGCTACCCTCATCAACCTGTAACAGTTGTTGTCAACCTTATCGGACTCGATCCGAGCCTCATCGACTATTATTGATCGGTATCAACGTCATCGCATTACATAGGATCCTTAGCAACCCTTATCTAGTATGATCCGAGCCCTATCGAACCTTATTGGTTCTTATCAACCTTATCGGACTTAATCCGACCCTTATCATCTCTTATCTGTGTTCATTAACCTTATCAGAATTGCTCCGATCACTATGAGCCCTTATCGCTCTTTAGAACCCGATCCATCCGCGTTGAACCGTTATCAACCGTGATAAGCCCAATCTGACCCCTCACCAACTCCTTATCATTCTTGAGAACTCACTGATGGCTCACTGACCATCGCCAACGTTTTTCCTTTTGAATTTATTATGTTTTATACAATAATTCCTTTATAGCGATTCGTCTTACGGAACAGACGGACGGACGTGTTTTGTCGTTGGGCAGGCATAGAAATGCTTGCTCATTTACGCAGCAATTCTACTAGATTCATTGTACCCGAATTCTCTCGAAAAGGGTAACTGGGTTCTGTTTACGGTCAAGCATAATCTATGGCGAACGAATAACAAAGAAGTAAGAGCAGGCAAGTTTCTGAATTTGGGAGAACGATTTTGCTTCCAGTGGACCGAGCGCGTTAATTGCGCGCCAAGCGCACATTTCTTTTCGGGCGGGTGCCATGGGAGCGGATTCCGCATTGCGATGGCATTGATGTTAGCAGTCGCTTCAAAATACAGGCGAGTGAAGTGTCGCATGTTTAACTCTGTAGTACTACCCTGCTTTCCGAATAAAGTTATGCAGTAAATGTTAAGGGACAAAATTGTGCTGGGCGGAATAATTACGCGTACTCTATATTATGCAGTATAGAGTTACTAGCCTGCGAGCACGTTAAGCGAAATTCTTAGTTGCGGGTCGGATAGACGAGAGCCGTACGCGTACAGACACGAAGAAATAGAGTGAAGCTTCACTGCCCATGCAAAATATGGGGGCATAGAAAAAAAGCTACTTTCTGCAAAAACGCTCGACTTTCTCGCAGGCAATGTTCTGCATACCAGTATGACAAGTGATGTCTTACTGCTTCGTAAAACTTTGGTTTGTGACAGTAGTAACCTTTCTCCCAGGACTACCCGAAAGTCATACTGATGCGCGCGAGCTCTGTGATGATGGGAAGACAAGGCAAAAGCGGCGCCTGGCCGCTTTTGTCTTTCTTTAGTCATCGTATGTGCCGATAATCTCAACTTCATTGATTTCACTGTATTTTATATCCGTTTAGACGATGTTGAAGTTCAAGACGTCTCAGTAAATACACCGCTCGGGACATCTTGAAGTATTCGCCGGCTCCCGGGATGAGACAGAGGTACACATTTAAATAGGAAAATTAAGTCCCGTATATCGCTAGAACGCCCTTCTGATACAGTTTAATTCCTACCGCAGATATTGATTACCGGCAGTACCATGTGCAACACTCAGGCGTTGAGTGCGCGTAATATTACACTAGCCGCCATTGCTGCCGCTGCCTCGCACTATTTAACTAAACTGCCTCACTTCCCGGCGGAAATATTTACAGCCAGCTTACAGCTGCAACGGCGAAGTCATCGTGCGCTAACGCCTGCTAATCTTTACCAAATGCTGTGAGGCAAATTGCTATATTGACGACAACAACCAAAACGTCTTGCCTTGCATTTTCGGTTCTCCTCGCTAGCAAGCGAGAACGCCACAGACACATTTTCAGTGTTGATAGAGCTCTTGCGGCAGTAAAATATAAGAGCCGTAACTTCCAATTTCATAACGTAATAACGTTAATTATTAGCACTCTATCAAGAAATTTATTGAGTAATATAGGAGTAACAGTTGCATAGAATAATTATTTTAATGCCAACATGTAGCCTGAGCGATAATTGCCCTGAAAAAGATTCACCGACGGTTACAATATGCTGTAATACGAAATTTGAGCCCATCTGTATACGTGTTTTCATTTCGCGATATCTTAGCTGGCGCGGACAATCTCTCGTGCTGCACGTTGCAAACGGAGCGATATGTGGCGCGACTGCCTGGCTAATCGGGAGATAGCGAAAGGTGGCGCTGACAGACTTCCGCTCATGCAGCGCTTTGTTTGCATACAGACGACCCGCGCTACTCTGACGCCATCTCATAGCCATCGCTGCCGCAAAGCGCATCTTGCGCGGCACTACGCTTTTCTTCTCACACTGTCACCATACCCGCCTTCTCCTCTTTCCTCCTCGCGCTCTCTTCGGTATCGCAGTCTTTCATCTCCCGCTACATTTCACGTTCGCTTTCATCCTTCGATGTGTTCGTTCACTGGGTTACGAGAGACAACTTCAATGCTCGCCGCAGGAACGGGTCACTGGGAGCTGCGGCCTAAATGCAGTGACGTCCAGGGTCACTATCGGAGGTCGTTGTTGGAAACGTGCGTTCAGTTTGCGTTTAGTTTCGCCTCACGCGATTGGCACAGCCGTCGGGCACTGAGGCTTACGACAGGATGATATGGAAAGAATTATCTTTTTTTTTTTACAGAATGTTTCTGATGTTCACCTGACTATACGGGCGTATTGATGCCATGGCACGTTTTTATCTCACGCCAGACACCTATACATGTGCACTGCTAGGCTTGAGATAGTCATGACCTATCCATGGTTTGAGTCAGTATTTTCGGATCACATGATACTGACTTCCTAGTCTTCTTGCTGAGTTAATGTACAATAACGTCGTGTTACAAAACATCCGTCTACACCACGCAAAGCTACTGGCTGTGGAGTGTGGGTAATACTGGTCTATCAGCATACGCATAATAAGTAACAGAACCGTGCGTTTTTCTGAGGTTAAAATTATCAACTGATGGCTCAGCAATCGGAAATCTGTTCATCGCTACACGGACGGTTCTGTAAACAAAGTAAGTGCGACTGCAGCTTAAGTTATACTGTACTTATAGGTAGAGTACGCTTGTTGACTCAGACAAACGTTGTCACCACAATAGCGGAATTAATGGGAATTTTATCAAAATATATGAGGCACCAAAAAAAGTTGGTAATTTGTGCGGATTCCTTATCGGCTTGAGCATGTCTTGAAAATATTGATGACAGCCAGCCGCACGCATGAATAACATACGCAGTACTGAGCAGTCTAACTCAGGCTAGTGAAACAAAGCATGAAGTGATATTACAATGAGTCCCAGGACATGCTAATACTGCAGGCAATGAACTAGCGGGCTAGTTGGCAAAATCGGTGCACAAACATGATGAAATTCAATCCATTCATTCATTTATCACCAATGGACACGCAACGCATAATGAGAGTACTTAGGCATATTAAGATTACTAAACAATGACTTTGTGTACGTCAACCTGATTCAAGGAGAATACTAAGAATTGATTCTTTACGAAGGGGACCCTCAACTCAAATACCAATTTATGAAGAAATTTCGAAAAGTCACGAGGCACTAATTAATCCACTGCGCCTTGGGACAGCATACACCAAACATTTTCCATATCGCATAAAATGGGCTTCTTTCCCTTCTTAGTCCTGTGTCAACGAAGATGAGAATGTTCACCATCTACTCCTTGGTGGCAACTTGTACGCGATGCAAAGACGGCAGTTAGAACAAGAGCTTCACTACATTGATCTTCACCGACCTTTCTCACTCGCAAGATTGCTGGGCCCATGGCCATTGAAGATAGCACAGCGAAAAGCGTTGAACATACTTGAGAATTTTTACGAAGGCACAGTTAACCTTAACAAGTACTGGATATCGCACTGAATAGTCACATGATGTAACTACGACTTGCTTCTGTTATTTGTAATTATTATGGCTTGTATATTATGTTATACTCTTTTGTATTCTGTGTATTCTCATCTGTTTATATGCTCATCACAGTCTACATCACGGCCACTTGTGAGTGTTTGTTTACTTTGTTTACAAACCCATTATGGTGCGACTTGCCTTTGCCTGTTATATCTGTATGTTCGTGGGTGTATAGTATTCCCAGCTTTTATTTATGACCCCATGACGTGGTTTCTTTTCATTTTCTTACTACATATATCTTTTACATTGTTGCTGCTGCTATGCTAAAAGGAGTAGCCATCACCATTACGGCGTGACTGCATCGCTTGCTTTTATTTTCATTTCAATAAGAGAATATAACTGATCGCCATGCTGAATACGTGGCCGCTCCACTCGTGACGACGCTCCACTCGTGCTCTCATGGTGGTTAGGTGTTGAATATATACGTTCGAAAGGCTGCACAAGCTTTATTGTCAGCTTTGGCCATTGTACCACCAGACACCACGTAGTGTCATTAAGTTGCCAGATACTGTGGTAAGCTTGATTGTAGAAAATAAAAAGAAAGTACTCTACCGTGAAAATAAATTTTTTGACACAAACCCACACAACTTTCCAGCACAATACCATAAAACGGGGGGGGTAGTGAATGAATGGCATAATTTACTGTGAAAGCCGCACGCTGGAGTGACGTGTATCGGCTTCAACTAGAGGTTGAATCCCCTTTCAACGTTTTTCATCAATTCTGATCATCCTCATCGTAGGCCTTATCGCCACACTCATCTCCATCAATAATATTGTCTCGGGGGACTCTCCAAATTGCAAGTGGCGAACACGCTACCGAGCTACCCTTCCGAGCGCCTCATCGCATCGCATTAGAAAATCGCCGGCGACTCATCGCGCATCGTGAGACAGCGCGTCGGTCGTACACGCGCACCAGACGGCGTCCGAGTCCCTCACCCTACGAGAAACTACGGCGTGTCTCCGGGACTCCGGGGCGCGAGAAATGTGCGTTCTGCGAGAGGAAGCGTTCGTCGTTTGTGGAGGATCCGGTTGATTCTTCTTGCAAAGTGTGTTTAACCAATAGTTTTCGGGCACCCAAGTTAGCCCACAAGAAAAAGTTTACTGTTCTTCGTTAAAACGCGCTACAGTGTTCATCGTGATAGTCATCACATACCCAGAGGCACACACCCAACGGCACGTACCTAGCAGCACTTACACAAGTTGGAGCCAAAGAGGTTCACTGAAAACCGGCACATGACCAGTGACGCATACTCGGTAGCCCTAAGGGCACATACCCAGCTGCCGCAGTGGCACTTATATGTAGACTGCACAATCTCCGGTCTTGGCCCACGAAACAGGCTAGAAACAAACGTCAGAAACAACATACGTGATACGGAAAAGTGGCAGTAACTCGGCAAGGAAGAGATTGTCTTCAAAAAGACTTTCCAAAAAACAATGCCGCTTAGAGTGCGTAACAAGAGCGTGACCTTTAAAAGTAATTTCAACGATGTGTGTACCGTGTTATGTGCCCTCTATCTCTTCTCCCCATCTTTCATCCCCCCCATCCCCCTCCCATGTGTAGGGTAGCCAACCGGTTAGGCAAAACTGGTTAACCTCCCTGCCTTCCTTCTCCACTTTTTCCTTCCTTCCTTTAAAAGTAATTTACGGCCATGTGTGAAGCACGCTTTTCAACTATATCGTGCAATACCGCATAGCCGCGCTTCAGTTCTGAAAAATACGGCGAATGCTCGTCTAACAGCCTAATTTGAATAATCGTACTCTATCTCGTGGAAAGACAATGTTGCGAAGCATAAAGTACATGCCTCGTCGACTTGGGAAGCATCAGTAGCACATGGCATGCAATTCTCTATTGGCATTCTGGGATTTGCCTTTGTGTACTTATGTGAATGCTCATTTTCGCTGCCTTTAGCCGAAGCTCTGAGTTGTAGCGGATTCTAATCAGCCACTCCAAGCCATGTTGCATATTCTTCGTCAAATTCCATTAGGAAGAAGCTGGCGGTGATAAGGAAACCCTGCAAACATGTTATGATTCTCTACGACTTGACCCCCTATAAACCGCATTATGCCATAGACCGAATCCCAGGAGCATGGAGTATCTCTTGCACGATTAATGTGGGTGTACTTACAAGATTACACAGTAAAACGAATCTTCATTTGCCTCTTGGCGCGGGTGTGCTTGATTAGTGTGTACTTCTGAGTAAGAACAAGAAGAAAAGGGGTTAACCGCGGAGCTCGATTCCTTATTAATTATATCATGAGAAGCCAACAAACAAGGACACCAGGAAAACATAGGGGAAATTACTTGTACTTAGCAATTGAATTCAAGAAATAATAAATTAATTGCAATGAAAGTGGATGAAAAGACAACTTGCCGCAGGTGCGGAACGATCCTACGACTTCGCATTGCGCATGCGATGCTCTAACCAATTGAGCTACCGCGGCACGGTTTCCCCATCCACTTTCCTGGGTATTAGTGTGTTACTACTAGAACTCACCTTGGGAGTGTTAGCCAGCGCCGCCACTCACCAACCTTGGCGGCGGAAGTGGAACATTCTTTCTGTCGCAGGCGTCACGAGCACGTGATCTCATTGGGTGAAGGCAACTGGTCAATAAACCCGCACATGCTACGTGAAGGCATCAGTTTTGCCGGAATCGAGACCCTCGTTAACATAACGGGGTTAGAGCATCGCACGCGCAATGCGAAGACGTGGGATCGTTCTCCACGTGCGGCAGGTTGTTTTTTCATCCACTTTCATTGCAATTAATTTATCATTTCTTTAATTAAATTGCTAAATACAAGTAATTTCCCCTATGTTTTCCTTGTCGTCTTTGTTGGCTTCTCACTATAGTTCTAAGTTATGCATGTAGCACGCAGTCCTGACCGACATAGTAAAGCCTGTGTACGCACCTCCGTTCCATCTAATGACATTATAAATGACAATGTAAAACGTGCACATATATTGTCAGCTCATACGTATATCAAATAGAGAAATACATCTTAATAGCGCATAAGATTTCTTTTAGCTTATTACTTCCTTAAAAGTTTAAAGGGGAAGCGAGAGCTAAAGGCGTGCATGTCTGACAAAGGTCCCTGCTTCCACATACCGTTCAGACAACTGTCTTCACACAATGGTAATTACAATTCTGCTTTACTCAAACAGTTATTGAAAAGTGAAGGTTAAAAAAACGACAATATTTTTACAGCTGTAGGCCTACGGGAAGATTTCAACATAAGAAATGCATATCCATTGGTAATTGTAAAGGGACACTTAGTACAAAAATACATATACGATACTAAATATTACCGAAATATGAATAAACAGGTCAACACTAAACACAGAGAAGTACATCTGTCACCGGGAACATAATATAGTACAACAGTAATTAAAAATGGACGCCCACTACAAATAAAAGCATAGTAGCACATTTATATCCAATCATATTCAAAAGCATCAATGATTTTCTTATTCTTGTTATTCCGATCTATTCCATTCCTGCGCCATTTGGTATGTGCGACTTGGTATGTTCCTATTCTTTGACAATCCTCCATAATTGGCATGTGCCAAATAGGAATGGAATGCTGGACGGGTTAAAACTGATTCGTGATTTACATCGTAAGAAGACGCGCACAAGGAAAAAAAAGTGGGGATCAAGCGCTGTCCTTCAACTGAAGGTTTATTAAAAACATCTACCGATTAAATATACAAGGTAAAAAAACTAAAAATATCACCGACGATTACAATACTGCCTAATGCGAAATTTGAGCGAAAGTGGAATGTGTTTTTATTTCGCAATACATTGGCTGGCGCGGACAATCTGTGTCGTGCGGCACGTTGCAAACAGAGCAAAGTTTGGCGCTATTGCCTAGGTCGCGAGAGGCAGCCCGTGGTTGACGCGTTGGTGCGATTCACGGCAACCGCCCCCGACAGACCTCCGCTCATGCGGCGCTTTGTTTCCATGTATGGTATCGGTGGCGTCATCGGGGAACAGACGACGCACGCTACTCTGGTACAATCGTCGTTGCAAAGCTTGTCTTGCGCGGCACTACGCTTTTCTTCTCCAGCTTTCGCCACACCCACTTTCGCCGCTTTGCGCCTCATGGTTTCGCTGCACCATCCTCCTCCGCTTACCTCCTCGTCCTCTCTGCGCCATTGCCGCTTTTAATCCGCGCTCCACGTTTGCTCTTTCATCTCCCGCTCTGCTCGTTCGCTTTGTTACAAGGAAGCCGAGGGAAGAAGACGACGCCGACGACGATGCTAGCCGCATGCAGAAACGTGTGCCTAAGAGCTCTCTAAAAATATTTCCACCTATGTGCAATAAAGAACATCAAACAAGAAGAGACGGTTAAAAGTGGGGTGACAAAATCAGCCCTCACAGGTCAGTGCTTTAATTACCAGTCTCTTCATCTTTAGTACAGAAGCACAGAAGCAATGCAGCCAATAACTACCACCGAATACTATCACAACACAGGATCACTTGCAGCTCAACAAACACCAATACAGGCTGTTGCAGCTTCTGCAGATCTGCTGTCCTTAAACTTGAACTCTAGCACTGCCTTCATAGTTCTCTGCTGTGATGGCTTCGAAAATAGATCAGCAGCAATGCAGGCGCGCTACCTTTTGTGGTAAAGTAAATATTACGGAGTGTGCTTACCCAGTGCTTCCAAACAGTTGGCCATCGTTCCCAGTGCGTCTTATCACATTTTGCGGAGTAGCCGAGAGCTTCTTAGGCTGCCATTATCATGTGCTTTAGTGAGGACAGGCAAGTGAGGGCGCAAAGAGACAGGAGGGTTGTTCTCTATGAGAAGGGAAGACTTTAGGCCAGTGCTTTCAAATAAACTTCAAGTAGCAGATTAAAGCCACGCCACTCCAGTTCCGGTGGCTGAAGGATCTACACTGTAGACCCAGAACGCTGCCTACTACCGCTGAACATGCGTACTGCACGACCTTTGTGTTTCCGTACTCCATGGCTCGTAACCATCCATAACTCTACCCCTCGTTACCCTCCCTGTTTTTACTCGCAGGGTGGTTCCTGCGAATAAAATAATTCATTACGCCCAGTCAGGTACTTGTAAAACATCGATCTCTTTTTGTTGCATATTTCTTCATTGTCCAAACGTAATTCCTCTGTGCAAAACTGAGTCCTATCGGAAGCGGTCACAACCAGCCTTTCCCTCAACGAACTTCGATCTCTGCAAAGCTTAACATTTTTGAATCAGGAAAAGAACTTAGCTAATAAAATTGCAATAACCCTAAGTAGAAAGGAATCTACGGCTTATCAAAACAACAAGAGTAAAAAGGAAATGCAGCTTCGCCCCTCCCTAATTAGCTATCGAAAGGCCGCCACTGTCTCGTATGACTTCACAGAGAGCTGCTGCCTAATTACAGGACACTGATTAAACTGACTTTACCTGGTTACTTCCCTTCTTTCCTGCCCCTCTCGCTCAATACCCCCCCCCCCCCCTTCTGTTTAGAAAGAAACATATTGGGCTTCTATTGCCGATAAAGTAAATCGTCCTACCCTGATAAGTCAAGTTCTCAAGTGCACTGCTTAACAAGCTCTTGTATGATACTGAGCTTTATTTAAGACACGCCATTTCACATGTGCTTGCAACAAGAGAAAGAGAGAGATAAAGAGGAAAGACAGGGAGGTTAACCAGATATCAGCCTCCACTTTGCTACCCTACACTGGGGATGGGAGATAGGGGTTAGAAAGAGGACAGCGAGGAAAACGTTAAACAAACACGCACACACGGAGGCACACACACACAAGAGGCGTTCCAGTTAAAGACGTTCACTAAGGCCGGTAGATCGCAAAAAAGCGCAATAGTGCTTGCACGGCCTTCTTTTGTGACGGTAGGTCCTTTCGACAGTGTAAAATTCTTTTTTCCGATAGCGGTTCGTCGTCCAGCTGGTCAAGTTCGTGGCGAAGGCATTCCCTCTGTGGACTGTACTGCGGGCAGGCGCACAAAATATGTTCAATCGATTCTTCATGGCCGCAGTGGTCACAGGTTGCGGTGTCGGTCATGCCTATGCGGAATGCATAGGCTTTGGGGAAGGAAACGCCCAACCACAGTTGATATAAAAGCGTGGCGTCTCCACGGCGAAGCTGTGATGGCGCTCGAAGACTTAATGTTGGATCAAGTGAGTACAGTCGTGCATTTCTTAAATGTGGCTCATTCCATTGCGACGCGGTGCACTGCTGAGCAAGCAGGTGGAGCTTCCGTGCTGCGTCAGTTCTAGAGAGTGGAATTGGGACGTGGTGCTCCTCAGTATGGGCTGAGCGGGCAGTTTGATCCGCCCGTTCATTGCCAAATAATGCCGCAGTGACTTGGAAGCCACTGGAATGTTATTTCATGGCCTGCATCCCTTATACGGTGTAACTTCTGCGTAATATGAAATATTATTTGTTCGTGCGGTACGCATCGTAAAGGTGACAGTAGGGACGGCAGTGCCGCCTTCGAATCGCAGAATACCGTCCACTTGTGTGGCGGTTCATCACCAATGTGATGAAGGGCAGTAAAGAGCGCTGCGAGCTCTGCTGCCATCGATGTTGTCGCGTGGGCTGTCTTAAGTTTGATTGTTGTAGCTTTCGCTGGTATGACGATTGCCGCCGCGGAGCTGTTTGGAAGGACAGATCCATCAGTGTATATATGCGTAGAGTCACGGTAGTTCTCGAACAAATATAATAGCGTGAGCTGTTTAAGGGCTGGGGATGATAGATCAGCTTTTTTCGAGATGCCAGGTATGGTGAGGTTGATCTTTGGCTGAGCGAGGCACCATGGAGGAATCGAAGGTCTCGCAACCGGAGTGAAACAAGCTAGCAATGATTCATCATATGCGGTTATCGTTTGGCTGAAAGATGTGTGTGGTCTGTCCGCTGGTAGAGAGGCTAAGTGGTGACGAGGAGTCCTTGCTAGATGCCTTATATGGGTCCTGAGCACTTCAACTGCAATGTGGGTCTTGACAAGGTTGTCTCTAGCGATTGCTATCGTAGCCACTGTTGAAGCACTCTCAGGCAGGTCTATACAGATCCGGAGCGCTTGAGCCTGAAGACTTTGTATTGTGCGTAGATTCGTTTTACCTGTGTTGGTTATTGCTGGCAAGCTGTAGCGCAGAAATCCTAGAAAAAGCACCCTGTACAGTTGTAACATGGCACTTGGCGACATTCCCCAGGTCTTGCCAGCGAAAAGCTTGAACAGGTGGCAGGTGGTGGTTATGCAACAAAATCAACAAATGTGTCGGTAATGCTGCGTTCATCTTCGGAGGTGTTTTTCTAGAAGGTTGGTAAACTTCATTCTAACACAAGGAAGAAACGGAAGGTACAATATTTGCCTGCCTTTGCTATGCGTAACAAAGAAAAATGGAACGTAGAATAATAGGAGCCAGTGACTTCAGTAACTTTTACGTCACTTTCTATGTTCAGAATGCAACTTCCAGACCCTGAAACCTGACTTGTGTTATCGAAAATGAACAGCCTCTGTTGTGGAACTTCTGCGGGGCAGGTATAGCGTAGCACTGCCCATTCTCTTACTTTGTTGTTGCTTCTTTGCTTGAGCTTCGCCTTTACGGCCGCTTGTTTTTCCTGGCCAGGGCTGAGGCCTGTGGGGCCAGGTTGGGCTAAATGACGGCGTTGCTTTTTGCCCTCGCTGTTAGCTGCACCTTATTGTCGCCCTTCCAGTTCTCTCTTCTTTCAGTGTCTTTATATTACCCAGAGACAGCTCGGCTGGAAAGAAATACCAATACAATGAAAACCGGGTGACACCACTCTTGTTGCTCGAGGCCTGGTTTATGGTACCACCGATGGTCATCGCATCTCTCCTCCGCTGCCTTCTCTATCCAACAACATTCGGTTCGAAGCTTACAGGCTGAGCTGCCGTCGTTTACGATCTGTGCTCAGCTCCACAACCCTGATGAGCCCTGAAGCAGACGACGGTGAACGAGGCGTGCGCATAAATCCTCCCCAACAAATCAGGCCAGTTTGCTTGGAAAGGCGATTCGCGACAGCCGGTGTGCGCAGTCCGAAAGCGCATCACAGCAGAGGTGCCTTGCTTGCGGACTTTCTTGTTTCCGGAACTCCTCTTATATGTTCCATTGCTTTCGCTATCTCACTCATTCTTCCTTTCCCGTGTTTTCAACTTCCTGTTTCACCTGTTCTTCATTTTTATTTATTTCAAGTTGCTGGCATTCTATCTACGAGCAGTACCCGCGGTTCAAACTGGCTCTTTGGCCGGGTACGGACTTCGGAAACAGTCTTTGAGTGCCAGTATTCGTAAGTCATAAGTATAATACGAACGCAGTAAATTAAAAAGTTTTCCCAAAAAAAGACGCTTACAACGTCGCATCTGCATCCTTGTGAAAGCCCAACGTATGCGGGCTTCACCTAGAGCTTCTCCTGCCAGATTCTGTCATAGGGACGGCTGGCTTCTGGCGCAGCTATTTATTGAGCAAAGGATGTTTGCAATCCTAAGTACAGTTAAAACAAAGTACGAAACTCGGCAACCAGTATAAGACTCATTGTTTCTTGTTTGTTTTCTACCAGCATCTCCTGCACTTCTTTTTTGCGGCTGTGAGATCGCATTCGCCAGTTAATTAAACAGAAGTGGTTGATTCTGTTCACTAGAATTTACGTATATTATATGTGCGTAAAAGACGACTAACTGAAGGCATAAAGAACAGCGAGAGATTCGCTGACTCGGAATGAAGGAAAAATAGCCCGCCTTATTCCTTTGCATACATATTGGAATTCGCGGAATAAAATCCTTTACGCGCTTTGCTGATATTGTCCGAAGAGCAAATTGGAGCACGCTGGAGAATCTGCAAAGAAGTTACTGCGCGGGTTAATGGAACAAAGGAATCCAGTCAGTCAGTCAGTCAGTCAAGAACTTCAGTGAGGTCCTGAGGAGTTTTAAGCCGTTAGAGATCCCATACGGGGAGCTCCTCGGGCCGAAACCGTAGGCGACGCCCAAGTCGGGACGGGAACGTGGTGACGCTCCGCCAGTTCTTGGGCCCTCTGGACGGCCTTGAGCTGGAGTTTGAGGTCCGGGCTTTTGAGGGCTTCTTCCCATTCGGGCTCACTAGAGAGAGGGTCCTTTGGTAACGCGGTACATTGCCATAGCATGTGCGAGAGTGAGCAATAAAGTTCTTGGCAGTCTGGGCAATTTGCCGGGATGTCCGAGTTATAGTGACTCAGTAGGCCTCGTGACGGATACGAGTCCGTTTGTAGCATTCGAAACGCGGCCGCCTGCGCGCGTTCGAGTTTGCAGTGCGGGAGCGGATATCCAGTGATTTTCGCAATTCACAGTTAGCTTCAGTTTATGCTTGTAATGTTATTTATCCTGGCAATAAAATTACTTAGCTCGTTTTTCTTTTTTTCATTTTTGGTCTCCCTCTTCAAGTATGGTTTTTTTGTGTCGGAGCATTTTTTTCATTCCCAATAATGATCCCTGCCACTACGGAGAATGCACCAAGCAGCTGGCGGGGTTTGGGGTGGTAACTGTGACCAAGCTATTTGGTTTTCTCTTTTTTTGTTTCTTTTGATTGCTTGCAACCGAAAACCTTAACAAATTTGCATGATCACGATGCACGCACTAAACAAGAAATGAAACTTTGTAAAACGCAGAAATGCCATTGGAAACTTAGTACAAGGCCCCCATTTCATTTTCCAATCGCGTGACGTGCATTTCGTCTTCTTTTTTTTTTATTACTATGGAAAAGCATATTACGCGTCCTGTACAGGCTTCTGTTCTGTGGTTCGCCATTACAGTGGTACATGCAGAGTCGAACATTCTGGGACATCGTGCTTCTGCATTTAAATCCGCTGTCGAAGACTATTATTGTTACGCAACAAGGTGAGGCGTACGGACAGGACACTAGAGAAGAGAAGTAGACAACACGAACGCCGACTATTAACTGAAGGGAGCACCGAGGCGAAAAGAAGAAAGAAGACACAAAACTCATCCGCGCAATCTCTGGAATGGTGTGACAACGTGTCAGTAGGGAACATGTGCCGGTCTACGTGAGAGATAGCTGTTAAGGCACTTAATTAAGGGTTAAGGCACTGAACTCAGATATCCATGATTCTGAGATGGTTCCTCCCTCCAATGCATTTCTGTGCACAGATCGGCATGGTCGTGGTGGCGGCGTTGCTATTGCTGTTAAGCGGCATTTGTTTGTCCACCGAAAAACCGGTATTACTGATCATGAGAGCGTCTGCATGGTGTAAAATAAAGGTCAATGATGTCAATTTACTAATAGGTGGTGTTAACAGACGACCAGGCGCTCCGGACAGTTACCTTGTAGAACTGTACGACTTCTTATATGACCACATCAACCAAAGAACGAAATTAATTCTAGCTGGAGACTTTAACTTAGGGGGCATTGATTGGGACTCTTGTCAATTGACAATAAAGAAATCAAAAGTTGTGACTTTTTTTTTTGATATCATGCAGACTTTCTCGCTAGCAAAACTTGTGCATGAACCAACACGCTTTCAAGGGAAATTGTGCTCAGTGCTAGATCTTGTCTTTGTTTCCACATCTTTAACCCCTGATGTTAGCATAGAACCGAGTATATCCGACCATAAAATTATTTTATTGACGGTTGACGATCTTGGCACGGGTGCAAGGCCCTCTAGTACTGACGCCAGAATTTTCGTTAAGGATCACACAAGGGCTAATGATGAAAGCATCATTGATTTTTTTTAATTATGGAAGATGATTTTGACGATAGTACGTTGGACGCCAATGACATATGGTTAAAATTAAAAGGTGGGATTTTACACTGTGAAAGTAATTTTATTCCTACCAAGCTAAAAAAAATAAAGCGGAGGTCGCCGTGGATTACAAGAGCTATCATACACCTCAAAATAAGGGTGCAAAGGATGCGCAAGAAAAAAACATAATCCTACTATGGTTAGTCAGCTTTCGCGAGAACTGAAAGAAAAGTTAAGAAGCGCGAGAGATAACTTTTTTTCTAATACTTTACTTGAGTTCATGACAAATCAGCCTCGGAAATTCTGGCGGTATCTGTCAAAAGCGGAAAGTCCTCCAATCAAATTGGACATTGCCAGTATAGTGGTTGAGGATGCGCGTACCATCGCTGCTTCTTTCAATACATATTTTCAGTCGGTATTCTCCCGTGCCCACGTCCCTAATATGCCCTTATCAGAGTACGACTCTGCAATGCCTGAAATCCTGATAACAGAGTCCGGCATTTTGAATTTGCTGCTACAGATAGACGTTAAAAAATAGCCTGGCCCTGATAATTTATCAAGCACTTTCCTCAAGCGATACGCGGGTCAGTTGTCCCCCTCCTGCATAAAATTTTCAGTGCATCACTTGAAACGGCAGTGCTTCCCGCGGACTGGTTGCGCACAAATGTCGTGCCAATTCATAAAGGTGGGAACAAGCAGCTTCTTGACACATACAGGCCAATATCCCTAACTAGCACATGTTGCAAACTAATGGAACATATAATAAATAAAGCTATCGTAACTTATCTGGAAGAAAATAACCTATTATACTTCAGACAACACGGCTTCAGGCAAGGGCTTTCAACTGTAACTCAAGTTTTAGACATTATACACGACTTTGCTATAACAATCAATTCTAGACTGCAAGCTGACGCATTTTTTGTCGATTTTTCGAAGGCATTCGACCGCGTTCCACACAGTTTACTAATCTTCAAACTCAAATCAATTGGTATTAATCCCAAGACTGTTTCATCAATCGAAGCCTACCTCTCGAATCGGTCCCAGTTTGTTTGCGTAAAAAATACTGAATCGGACTATCTTGGTGATCGTTCTGGTGTGCCACAGGGATCGGTTCTGGGGCCAACTCTGTTTCTTTTATATATTAACGACTTGTATACATGTATGGAACCAGGGGTTACAATAAGGCTTTTTGCGGACGACTGTGTCATATACACAACTGTTAAAACAGTCGATGAACAGACAAAACTTAATAAGTCTCTACGAAGCATCGTTACCTGGTGCGAAAATAGGGCATGCAAATGAACACAAAGAAAACTAGGTGTATGACTCTAACACGTAAGAAAGAGCCCTTAAATTTCAAATATAAACTAAGTAATACTTCGTTGGAACGAGTAGACTCACTCAAATACCTAGGTGTCACAATAACAAGATCGCTGAAATGGGACGTACGTATCAATAATGTTTGCGCACGCGTGTTCAAACAACTCGGATTTTTACGAATAAAGCTAGCGACAGCCCCCACCTCGGTGAAATTAACTGCTTATGAACCTTTGGTTAGGCCGATATCAGAATACGGCAGCATAGTATGGAACCCGCATAAAAAGTATTTAAATTTGGCATTAGAAAAAATCCCAAGCAGGGTGCTCCGATTCATATACACAAAGTATTTACGGTACGACAGCGTAACTGCGCTTCGCACAGAAGCAGGCACACCGACATTTGCTGGTCGGAGGAGGTTGGCCTGGTTGAAGTTCCTTTGCCTTCTTTACCATGACCTGATAAACTTAACAAAATCCGACTACTTGGTGCCCCCCGGACGTCACCACAGTCGAACTAACCATGATAAATGTATTAGACCATTCTTTTTGCGTTGCAGCACACTAAAATACTCATTTTTTCCTTCAACAATAGATCTACGAAATTCCCTGCCAAGTGACATCGTTTGCTCACAATCTGTGCATTCAATCGTATCGACACTCGAATTGCACTTCGAGTCATTATCGGAATGATGACCGCATTATGGACGTCTTGGCTGAGCGTTCCTCAAAAATTATCAATGACGCATTGCTCTGCCTCAACTTCTTTCACGCACCGGTGTCCGTACGCTCTTTCGTACTTCTCTGCGCTTGGTTCTTGCGCACGTTTGTCCATAGGATGGCACGATAATATACATTACACTTGATACTGTTTGTACATTACACGGCGCACCCAAATGCATTTTCCTATATTAACTGCTTCTTACACTTCACATGGCGCAGGCACTGTATAGGTTGTTTTTGTTTCCTTGTATTTACTTATTGCTGGCATGGCGCGTCGATTGTAACCATTGCTTTTTTGTTTGAGTTTGCTGCAAACACCCTGTATAACAAAGCGCTACGCCAGTACTGTTTGTATGTCTACTCCTGTATGAGCCTTTCAAGGCTTACAGTATTGATAAATAAAAATTAAAATAATTAGATCTCTCCCTTATGTAAAGTAATCGAAGGCTGACTCACGCACGCACTTCTACCATTATAGATATGCCATGCCTCTACCACAAGACGCGTATCTTCATTCTTGTGCCTGTACATTATCGCGCATTCATCTAACTCTGGCGTGCAGTTACAATCTTGGCAATGTAGGGAAAGATTAGTAGGCGATCCACCGGTTAATGACCGTTTATGTTCAATTAGCCTCTGATTGATACACCGCCACGTTTGCCCTACGTATAACTGACCACAGATAAAGGGAACATTATAAACCACACCCATACGACAGTCAGTAAAACTGTTGTTCTTATTGTGCTTCACAGGACAAATATCTGTTCATTTTCTGCCTTTTACCTGCTCCTTTTTCCTCTGCACGGCAGCGCATATCTTACCTAGCTTATTGGGAGCAGTGAAAGCAACATTAAGATCATATCTACTTGCAACCTTTTTAAGCCTGTGCGATACTGAATGAAACTACAGAATAGCCAGTACTCTTCTTTTGCTATTTCTGCTTTCTTTACTCACTTCCATCCCCCTCGAAACCGACTTCTTTAGGAGTTCAGCCACAGTGGCCACTGCTATGCTAGGATAACCTGCTTCTAATAGGCGCCGGACCTGTGCATTAAAACTGGCTTTGACAGAGCAGCGAATTCTATCGGATCTCTTGCGTTAGACGCTTTCACGCTTTGTCGTTTCTTCATTAGGTCCTTGCTTGCTTGGAAGAACTTGTCTACTGGTTTTTTTGGTACCTTACCTTCCACTTCAGTTCCTGCTTCAGAAGTCAGCCTAGTTACGGTTTCATTCATTACCTCTATGTCTCTTCATTTTCTTTGTAGAAAGCTGCCTATCTTTTGATGAGCACCAGCAGGAAGTTGTCTTCTTTCGTCCTTACTGCATGTAGGTTGGCCCGTTTGTTCATGACTAATTTCATTCTTTCTCTCTTCAAATAGGGAGAAGTGCTAGACCTCACTAACCGATGGTCACTGCCCTTTAGCCTAGCTAACTCTTCTACATCCTGCACTATCATGGCATCGCCGGAGAGTATGAAATCTATTTCATTTCTTGTTTCTCCATTATAGCTTTTCCAGATCTACTTCCTGTTCCTGTGCTTCTTGAAGAACGCATTACTGTTTTTTTTACTTAAGTATAACATGGTATGGGAGAGAGAGAGAGAGATAGTAAGATGTCAGCTTCATTGCTATGAGTTGTGCTCTATGTGAGAAAGAGGACGAGCTATGGGAAATGCGCGTCGTAGATAGGAAAAATTTAGTTGCGGACAAGGCACGAGCAGCTGACGCCTTACATGCTTGCTAGCCCCACCTTCCGGTTTATGCAAATGCAGTCGCCTCGAATTACGCAAAGCAAGGTATTTATGATTGATTTTCCCAGAACGAGAAGAAGCTCGTTTGCATAAGAGTGCCGCAGGCACCATGCCCACGCACACAAACGCCGAGGAAGCGCCGACTCGGCGCAAAACTTGACAACCTCAATTTTGCCAAACCGATCGCCTCCGGCAGCGTAACGACGATGGCGCAATGTTCACACGAGCGCTTCGCACGCACGTGTGGAGAACTTAGAAGCGCACATCACAATGAGCGGCAAGGTTACGTCGGCCCGTCACACATGCGGAGGCCTGGCCAGAGGATTGATGGGGCTACGTGAACCATCAGGACATCAGCGGACATCAAAGAAGAGCAAGAAATTGCGCTCGTGCTTATAGAGATGAGTGCTTGGTTCAATGAAAAAAAAAAGCATAAACATAAAAAGCAGGTGGGTCTTCACCGCAAGAATGGGGAAACGACTACGAAGCCGGGCATCGTGATGATGAAAAAAAATATAGAAAATATCTTCACTTCATTGGTGCATGGTTGTTGCTCTCCCGAATCTCGAGCGGTTCTGATTAACATGGGGGCCAGGATGGCCTTAAATAACGCCTTGCGCTCTTGTAGTCATCGACATCTTCTTGGGGAACCTTTGGAAATATTAGTGCTTTCGTCAGGCTCTGTCGTCGACGACCTGCTTCCCTTCGGTTTTTCTCTTCCTCCATCCATGTGTGTCAGTTCGGGGAAAAACAAGGGTGACGCTGCTTCAAAGAAGAGGGCAATTATATCGACATGGGGGCGCCCACTTGAACGCTTCTCATACTTGACAGGTCGATCATAACGCCATCTAATGCTGCGGCTCCCATCAACGACACACGAACCTCGACTTGCGAATTATTTCTGCTAAATCGTGAGTACCGATCTGCAGCCAGATGTCGGTGTACGGTTCAAGCTTCATTAGAAGCAACTCAATGTTGTGATTCGGCTGTTAGCTGGTATAGAATTTTTGATGAAACAGTGTGTTTAGGCAAAGCGAAGGGGACCGAGTTGTCTTGGCCATGTCGTCTTGTCTGTCAGTTTCGATAGGATAGGGGAGCCGTACTTGGCCCGCAGTCTTTCGAGAGAAGTCTTTGGTAAAGCTGACCACCTGTGATGTACATGAAAACATTTCCGCAACGCCGCTCCACCGTCCACATGGAAGACCAATTTTGGGAACCATTTTATACTAATGCACACAAAAGCTTACACGTTATTTCCTGAACCCGCCAGTTTCAAGCATTCACCAATATTCACGCCTGTATTCACTGCATCAATAATATCTGAACGTGTTGGGAACACGACGTCTGCTCATTTAAAACGTTTTCCTTTGTCGATTCAAACACTCTCATTTCATCAATCATTTCACATGGCATGACTAAGAAACTTAGCGCAGCTTAACTGACCAGATAATTTCTATTGACAACATAAAGCTAACCATGACTGTATAAATTAAGGAAACTGCTAACAACGATGCTTACGATATGGTAGGCTTCACTAGGACGCTGTTAACAGGGGTAACGAACGTAATAAATTAATTGTAATGATGAAGAAGAGTGGATGAACAAGGCCACCCAGATCGTCTATTCCATGTCTGTAGTGCAACCACTGAGCCAGCCGGATGGCCAGTGGTTGGCACGAGAGAGAACCACTCGGCCATCCAGCTGTTCCTGCTCTGCGTTGTCTGGTTTCTCGGTTACGCTTGACGCTACCAGCTTAACTGTTCAATACATCCCTTTACAAAACAAATAATTAAATAAATAACAAATCAACACACTTCAGGCAACTTTGTCCTAATGTACCGGTTACCTGAAGGGTATTACCAATTCCTGCTAACTGTAGCGTCGCGATATTCCACACGCAGTTCTTTAATTGAGCAATGCGAAGAGGCATTTGGTGTATGCTATCGCATACGAAGCAATTTCACACTTTTTACCAAAGAGAATATACGTTGGAATGCGGACGATAGTTCAGAACAGACTTACATTCAAGCAGGCGTAAAATTCTGCAGGAAACGACGCGTTATCGAGTTCCTAAACTCAGTCGTCCAGTTGTTGAAGGGCTGATGCCCACGATGTCATCCCGATGTACAGTGAATAGTGGTCTTCTGCAAGGATCAATTCTAGGGTCATTTATGTTCTTAACTTACATTGATTGTCTACCATCCGTTATATCTCAAGAATCTATCCTTTACGCAGACGATACTAGCATACTTATAACATCGAGAAGCGAAGACGAACTATGCGGCAAAGCTGCAACAGCCTTAAAATAATTATCATTCTGGCTTCATGAACATAAACTTCTAGCTAACGCCGATAAACGTAACTATAATATCTTTGCCCCCCAAAAGCCTCAGCTTATGTCTAATAACTAACTTGTAATGAATTAGACACTATTGAAAAGAGCAAGTAATAAAAAATTTCTCGGTGTCCAGGATGCTATGCTTTCCCGACAAACAGATGTTCATGAAACAAAACTTAAGATTTACAGGAAATTATCTCTTTTGTAAAGGTTAGTTTACGTTTTCCTGCTAAAGACATTGTTAACATTATATTATTCTTCCATATATTAAATTAAATTATGGGGTTTTACGTGCCAAAACCACTTTCTCATTATGAGGCACACCGTAGTGGAGGACTCCAGAAATTTCGACCACCTGTGGTTCTTTAACGTGCACCTAAATCTGAGTACACGGGTGTTTTCGCATTTCGCCCCCATCGAAATGCAGCCGCCGTGGCCGGGATTCGATCCCGCGACCTCGTGCTCAGCAGCCCAACACCATAGCCACTGGGCAACCACGGTGGGTATTCTTCCATATATTCACACATTACTTATGCTAAAGCAATTTACGGATTAGCCTGCCAGATAACATTGAAACCCGTTAAGCAGCACAGGAGGCAGCACTATACGTGCTATTCTTCTTTTACAAAAAGCCGACTCCGTTTCATATGCTTTTGGATTACTAAACGTAGAACTCATAACAGTTAGTGTCAATTATCGTGTTTTACTACCTGCTTACAATATCTTACATAACGCTGTTCTATGCCCATTAATAATGTTAACATATCAAACGCCCACGTATTCACTGGGATTTTCCTCAGCTTTACCATTATACAAACCCTACATAAGGACTAACTATGGATTACATTCATTTTCATACATTGTCGCGAAAATGTGCAACACCTTACCGTATAGGATCACATCATCCACATCATTTTATGTATATAGGCAACTTGTCCGCTTTCATCCACTTAACTTACAATAGTAACCATGTTAACAAAAAGTAAAAGGTTTTGCGCGCATTTTGAAAAAAGAAACTATTATATTTGTATTTTTTGCCTTGTTATTCCCTCGTAATCACCTATGTTAAAGAACTGGCCCCTGCGACCACCCTTCAAAGGGTTTTCAGGTTCTACCTGTATAAAATAACATGTCGTTATATACATCAGAAACAATAAAAGTTGATTGATTGATTGATTTATTGATTGATTGATTGATTGATTGATTGATTGATTGATTGATTGATTGATTGATTAGTGAGTGAGTGAGTGAGTGAGTGAGTGAGTGAGTGAGTGAGTGAGTGAGTGAGTGAGTGAGTGAGTGAGTGAGTGAGTGAGTGAGTGAGTGAGTGAGTGAGTGAGTGAGTGCAGAACAATCTGGCATACTGTTGTCTGTTTAAGAAAGAGAAAGAAATAAGGCATTTCAATGTGAGGAAAGCGGAGAAGTCGGCTGATTGTACTTTTAAAGCACATCTGACGAATAGCAACCTCTATTGAGCACGCAGCGATATTTTGACGCTGATCGTCTTCTACAAGCCTTGAACAGCGCCTTCGCTTGCCTATGGGATTTCTTTACTTATACGCAATACGAGGTGATCTTGCTGAAAATCATAAAATAAAAATGAAATGCGGCATAAATGCTGATAAAATGCCACGGGCGTGAAAATAAGTGAGGGAGGATTAATTAAATTACCTGTATTTTCTCCTTTCTTACTTTTAACCTTCTGTTTTTTCTTCTCGAACACTCCCTCCGAAGATATGCGCAGTTATTCTCATTGCACCGGGCTGTTGGAAAATTTCCCGTTCGCTAAATCACGCAGTTTGCTGCCCAAAGTGCGGTTCTAATTTATTGTTCAAATGAGTTTGGGTTCTAGACTTTTCGTAGCGTTTCACATTCATGGCCCGTATAATGCTTGAAACTTGTACTGTGAAAATGGTCAAAGTGTCATGCGTGGTGACCAACTTTTCTTTTCTTTTTAGGTTATGAATTGCGCACTACAAGAAACATAAAAAGACATAGAACAGAACGACCCCAATTTACATATTAATGGCGGCAGATTTTTTAAGTGTTCACATGTCAGCTATGATATTAACAATTGGTTATTCAGCACACGCTTCTTTTTTATTTATTTTTTTTATTTCAGGAGCAATAGCAGTGCACTACTAGCTTGATGGTCAGAAAATAAAAGCCCCACTTGTATTTTTCTATCCAGTTTTGCTTCTCCACATAAAGGGGCTGGCGGCAATTCTGCTACCTTACACGTGTCTGCTACCTTACATGCTTGTTCTCTATAATTCCCTACTGACATTTCAATGTTCATTTCAGATGACCAGCGGCATTATGGGTCAGCCATTGTACAAAAATGCAATGGTGATAAGTGTTACCGATAACAATAACGCACGTGGCACACACATTATAGATGTACTTCTTGTGCATGTTACTAGCACACGCCGTCCACAATATGGATGAGCCTTGCGATCTGGCTATTTTTGATGTTGCAATAACAAGGTGTCGCCTAAAACTGTTAGTTTAAAAGATGATTATACTCAATTTTATTTCCCTCCTTGTGACAACTTCTTGCACGTCTACAGCTACTCCCTTCTTGTTCCCCAGCTACCGCATCGAGCGGTAGCCCCGCCAAGTTCATTAAATCCGAAAACTGTAATCGGCGTTAGAGTATCACGAAGCTACAAAGGAAGCGCATACGGGTAAATCCGAAAGAAGGCTTCGTAGTTTAAGAAAAATTCGCCGCGATCAGTGTGTTGAACCCAAGACCAACGCCTTTCAGGTGCGGTTACCCTATCATTTCATTTCATTTATTATACGCTCAAGGCCTGTGAAAACTTTAGAGAGGAGAATGGGTTACAGGTAAATACAAAAACAGGTAAAATCATGTGAACTAACCATGAAGATTGTTTTCTGCTAATACAATATAGGTTGTTGTTGGAGTGAAATGTAATTATACGAAGGATGGCAGTTGCTCCAGAGACCGTGTAGTCGAAGTGGGCCACCGCTCTGCGTAGCTCAGACCTCGGCATCCTGACTTGGGCAGTCCAGCAAGCCCGTGAGGTGGCGTTGAGGCAGTGCCTTGACGTTCCCCCGTGGGAGACCAAAGCCCGGGTCGCATTAAACCTTGCCGGACGTTCGATAAAGTTGTATCTATCCATCCATCCGTCAATCCATCCATCCATCCATCCATCCATCCGTCCATCTATCCGTCCATCCTTCCGTCCGTCCGTCCGTCCGTCCGTCCATCTGGTATAGGTTTCCTGTGTAACTTCGTGCTCCTCTGAAGGTTACTTTCATTTTTCCCTTTTGCGTTACTAACTAGCAGATGTCAGCAAATAACCTTTAATAATATACGTTGAAGATTTCCGCGCAACAGTTTTGCATTTATTCTTTTATTGATTAGTGTGATTAAGACATATATTCTAAGTTCCGCTACCGCAAATGATGGGTTGAAAAACCATCATATATCCTAATCTTTGTTAGTCTGAGTATTATAATTTTTTTCAGTTTTCGCCCATACACCAGGCATACCAGGATGCGTGACAGATGCTACGTGCACGTTAATATTTCAACGTGCAATTCACATTTGATAAAGGCGTTCAACTTTCAGCCGCACCACTTTAGCGACAGAAATATGGCTCAATATATTTGCCGCGCTCGAAGAACAGAAAAAAAATGCATAAAACTGGGCTGCGAAAGAAGCGACAAAAATGTGGGTGGTGACAAAGTACAGCTAGCACAGCCGATGGGGAGGCCATGCCAGTTTTCGCAGAAGCACTTAGTCTGTAGTTTATTGTGCGCTATGACCATGAATCAAGCAGTATTTATTGTGCACACAGAAAACTTCATCGCCTAACGCTATATAGCGTGTTGGCAGTGTCCCTTTTTTAATCAGAAAGTACACACCTACTCGGGCACTGATTGCGCCCGCGCAAACAAAGTAGACCTAGTTTACGGAAGCACTCTCCAATGGGCTTCGATCACCCGCTTCTGAAGAGCAATCGACACGCTGCGAATAGGAAGGCGTCCAGAGAGTTTCGCCGATTGCTTGTATAGCACTTGATTGCTTGTTTCGCACCTTGCAGATAGCATAAATGTTCTATGGTTGTATAGGAATGAATATGGGTGTCATGAAACTATTTACAGGAATAATAGCATGAGTGTAGAGGGGCGATGGAATTGGAGTAGATCTATGTAAACATAATGATTTCCGGTGACGATAAAACTTCTTATTGCAATTGCTCTCCCTCAAAAGAAATTTTGGCTGCTCAATTCTTGATTCAATATAGCAATCATATTGGGTTTGGCATGTAGCCTAAATGGACGCGACACATTCAAGTTGTGTGTGATTGAGTGTCGCATATACGTACAACACTAGGGAGAGAGAGAGAAAATGTGTTAGTTGGGGAAGTGCGCAAGTTGCGGTTTAAATAGCCAAGTTTGAGTATACAGCAAGGAAAGCGAGAATAGTCGCCTGCCAGCGCTGAATCTAAAAGTACAATGGTCTTTTCTGAATTATTACTCTGTTTCATCAAGATTTTGTCATTTTTTGATTACATCTCGTCCTCTTTCAATGGCATCAGATATTTATAAAATAATCATTGCCCTAATGAAACCGGCGATACATATCTAAACCCCCTGTGATTGACCTAGCTGTTAGAGGGACGGATTAAGACCAACTCTGGCGCAAAAGCCTCTCTGTGCAGTGCTTACTGGTGCAGTTCCTGAAGTTGCACCAGCCTGAGTGACAATTTATAGTACTGTGCATCCGCCGATGTGGGCTCAGCGTCCATTCTCCCACTTTTACTTCTTCTATTACACCCTATTCATTACCTCATGTAGGAGCTAACTAGCGGCTCGCCCTGTTGACCTTCCTACCTTTACTCTCCTTGTTTTCTTTCTCTTTCTCTCTCTCTCTCTCTCTGGTGAAGTATATATTTCAAGCCTCGGGATATATATATATATATATATATATATATATATATATATATATATATATATATATATATATATATTTGAAGGAAAAAGTAAGGTTGTTATAGCTGAATAAATAAAAAAATGCGATTTCCCTTCTTGAATTTCGCTCCCGAACCGCACTGCAGGTGCATTAAAATGACATCAAAGATGTTAAAGAACTTTCAAATGTTCTCGCCATTTTGCTTTTGAAATAGCTCTAAAGATTCCCAGGTGGAGTTTTTGTTCAGAACGCAATGGTACTTTATGCTTCTTGATAACTTTATCTAGTCCCGAGCGAACAGATGGATGAGCGGACAAACGACCACGATCTACCATTCGCCATCTCGAAAACGCTGTTCACGGTAGAGCACTTCCTGCACGTATTTAGTTTGTTCCGGCTTTTTTGAGTCACCATACGTAGTAGCTTCCTTGTCCAGGAACTTAATAATAATAATAATAATAATAATAATAATAATAATAATAATAATATTAATAATAATAATAATAATCCTATATTATGTCGACTGCAGGACGAAGGCCTCTCCCCGCGATCTCCAGTTACCCCTGTCTCGCGCCAACCGACTCCAACCAGCACCCGCAAATTTCCTAATTTCGTCGCACCAAGTAGTCTTCTGTCGTCCGCTACTGCGCTTCCCTTCTGTTGGTACCCATTCTGTCACCCTAATGGTGCAACGGTTATCTACTCTACGCATTACATGACCTGCCCAGCGCCATTTGTTTCTCTTAATGTCAACTAGAATATCGGCTATGCCCGTTTGCTCTCTGATCCAAACCGCTCTCTTTCTGTCTCTTAAGTTATGCTTAGCATTCTTCGTTCCATCGCTCTTTGCGCAGTCCTTAACACGTTCTCAAGTTTCTATGTCAGTCTCCAAGTCTCTGCCCCATATGTCAGCACCAGTAAAATGCACCGATTGTATACTTTCCTTTTCAATGATAACGGCAAGCTTCCAGCCAGGAGCTCACGCTGTCTGCCGGATGCGATCCAACCCATTTTTATTCTTCTGTGAATTTCCTTTTCTTGCTCAGGGTTCCCTGTGATTAGTTGACCTAAATAAACGTCCTCCTTCACAAGCTCTAGAGGCTGACTGGCGATCCTGAATTCTTTTTCCCTTGCCCTGTTATTCCTCATTAACTTTGTCTCCTGCATAATCATCTTCAGTCCCAATCTTAAAATTCTCTCTGTTAAGGTCCTCAATAATTTGTTGTAACTCGTCTGCAGTGTTGCTGAATAAAACAATGTCATCAGCAAACCGAAGATTGCTCAGGTATTCGCCGTTGATCCTTACTCCTAAACCTTGCCAGTTCGTGATCTTGCTTTCTTGTCTGGCTCCTTTCTTTATAGGTATCTTCCTACTTTTCTTGTGTAGAATTAAGGTGGCTGTGGAATCTCTGTAGATATTTTCCAAGACATTTACGTAAGCGGTCTGTACTCCTTGATTACGCAATGACTCTGTGACTGCTGGTATCTCTACTTAATCAAATGCTTTTTCGTAATCTATGAAAGCCATACAGAGAAGCTTATTGTATTCTGCGGATTTCTCGATAACCTGATTAATTGCATGGATGTGATTCACTGTAGCAAATCCCTTCCTGAAACCCTCCCGTTCCCTTGGTTGACTAAAGTCCAGTGTTGCCCTTATGCTATTGGAAATTATTTTGGTAAATATTTTGTATAATACTGGGAGTAAGCTAATAGCCCTATAAATTTTCAGTTCTTTAGTGTCTCCCTTTTTGTGGATTAGTATAATGTTTCTATTCTTCCATTCTTCTGGGGCCCTTGCAGTTGATAGACATTTCGTATAGAGAGCCGCCAGTTTTTCAAGCAGTATGTCTCCTCCATCTTTGATTAAATCGACTGTTATTCCATCTTTTCCTGTCGCTTTTCCCCGTTTCATGTCTTGCAAGGCCCTTCTCACCTCATCTCTAGTTATACGAGGAGTTTCTGTATCCTGTTCATTATCGTTTCGAATGGAGTTTTTCTGAGTTCTCTGGGTACTGTACAGGTCAGTATAGAATTCTTCCGCTGAATTTATTATACCTTCGGGATTGCTGATGATATTACCCTGCTTATCTTTCAGTGCATACATCTTGGTTTGTCCTACGCCAAGTTTCCTTCTCACTCAGTACAGGCTGCGTCCATTTTTTACAGCTTCCGCAGTCTTTCTCACGTTATAATATTGAATATCACTTATTTTCGCCTTGTTGATCAGTTTTGACAGTTCCGCGAATTCTATCTTATCTATTGAGGTGGATACCTCCATTACTTGTCGTTTCTTTATTAGGTCCTTTGTTATTTGGGAGAGCTTGCCTACTGGTTGCCTTGGTGCCTTGCCTCCCACTTCAATTGCTGCCTCTGAAGCCAGCCTCGTTACGGTTTCATTCATTACCTTTATGTCATCATCATCATCTCTCTATTCTAAGGGTGCAAATTTGTTTGCGCCTCCCACTTCAATTGCTGCCTCTGAAGCCAGCCTCGTTACGGTTTCATTCATTACCTTTATGTCATCATCATCATCTCTCTATTCTAAGGGTGCAAATTTGTTTGCAAGTACCAGCCTAAATTTGTCTGATTTTACCCTTACTGCATCTAAGTTGACATGTTTCTTCTTGACCAATTTTACTCCTTCTCTCTTCAAATTGAGGTTAATTCTTGCCCTCCCTAACCTATGATCACTGCACTTTACCCTGCCTGTCACTCTTACATCCTGCACTATGCTGGGATCGGCAGAATGTATGAAATCAATTTCATCCCTTGTTTCACTATTAGGGCTTTTTCCGGTCCACATTCTGTTGCTACGCTTCCTGAAAAAGGTGTTCATTATTCTCAGCTTATTCCTTTCTGCGAATTCTCCCAGCACCTCTCCTGTAGCGTTTCTACAATCGACGCCGTAGTTGCCAACTGCCGGTTCACCCGCCTGCTTTTTCCCCGCTTTTACATTGAAGTCACCCATTACTTCTGTATAC